>NW_025727533.1:0-61480 GCF_021461385.2 Schistocerca piceifrons
GGACTCACAGGAGATGTTGAAATCATAGATAGTTAGAGTGTTAGTCCTCTTGTACTTAGGTCGGCATTGTGCCTTTTGAATTAAATTCGGATGCAATTTCTGTGTTTCATCGTCAATAAGAAGTTCCAAGGTACACGGTAAACCTGAAGGGAAGCATCGGAATCTAAAACTGGACTCACAGGAGGGGTGCAAATCATAGAAAGTAAGTGTGTCAGTCCTCTTGTACTTAAGTCGGCATTGTGCATTTTGAGTTTAATTCCGACGCAATTTCTGTGTTTCATCGTCAATAAGAAGGTCCATGGTATACAGTAAACCTGAAGTGAAGCATCGGAATCTAAAACTGGACTTACAGGAGAGGTTCAAATCATAGAAAGTTAGAGTGTCAGTCCTCTTGTAATAAAGTCTGTATTGTGCATTTTGTATTAAATTCAGATGCAATTTCTGCGTTTCATCGTCATTAAGAAGGTCCAAGGGATACATTAAACCTCTAGTGAAGTATCGGAATATTAAACTGGACTCACAGGAGAGGTTCAAATCATAGAAAGTTAGAGTGTCAGTCCTCTTGTAGTTAAGTTGTCATTGTGCCTTTTGTATTAAATTCGGATGCAATTTCTGTGTTTCATCGTCAATAAGAAGGTCCAAGTGATACAGTAAACCTGAAGTGATGCATCGGAATCTAAAACTGGACTCACAGGAGAGGTTCAAACCATAGAATGTGAGAGTGTCAGTTCCTTTGTACTTATGTCGGCATTGTGCCTTTTGTTTTAAATTCCGATGCAATATCTGTGTTTCATCGTCAATAAGAAGGTGCAAGGTATACTGTAAACCTGAAGTCAAGCATTGGAATCTTAAACTGGACTCACAGGAGAAGTTCAAATCATAGAAAGTGAGAGTGTCAGTCCTCTTGTACTTAAGTCGTCATTGTGCTTTTTGTATTAAATTTTGATGAAATATCTGTGTGTCATCGTCAATAAGAAGGTCCAAAGTACACAGTAAACCTTAAGTAAAGCATCAGAATCTAAAACTGGACTCACAGGAGAGGTTCAAATTATAGAAAGTGAGAGTGTCAGTCCTCTTGTACATAAGTCGGCATTGTGCCTTTTGAATTAAATTCCAATGCAATTTCTGTGTTCCATTGTCAATAAGAAGGTCCAAGGTATACAGTATACCTGAAGTGAAGCATTAGAATCTAAAACTGGACTCACAGGAGAAGTTCAAATCATAGAAAGTTAGAGTGTAAGTCCTCTAGTACTTAGGTCGGCATTGTGCCTTTTATATTAAATTGGGATGCAATTTCTGTGTTTCATCGTCAATAAGAAGGTCCAAGGAATACAGTAAACCTGAAGTAAAGCATCGGAATCTAAAACTGGACTCGCAGGAGAGTTTCAAATCACAGAATATGAGAGTGTCAGACCTCTTTTACTTAAGTCGGCATTGTGACTTTTGTATTAAATTCGGATGCTATTTCTGTGTCACATCGTCAATAAGAAGGTCCAATGTATACAGTAAACCTGAAGTGAAGCATCGGAATCTAAAACTGGACTCACAGGAGGGGTTTAAATCATACAAAGTTTGGGTGTGAGTCCTCTTGTACTTAAGTCGGCATTGTGCCTTTTGTATTAAATTCGGATGCAATTTCTGTGTTTAATCGTCAATAAGAAGGTTCAAGGTATACAGTAAACCTGAAGTGAAGCATCGGAATCTAAAACTGGAATCTCAGGAGAGGTTCAAATGATAGAAAGTTAGAGTATCACTCCGCTTGTACTTAAGTCGGTATTATGCCTTTTGTATTTAATTCGGATGCAATCTCTGTGTTTCATCGTCAATAAGAAGGTTTAAGGGATACACAAACCTGAAGTGAAGCATCGGAATCTAAAACTGGACTCACAGGAGAGGTTCAAATCATAGAAAGTTAGAGTGTCAGTCCTCTTGTACTTAAGTCGGCATCATGACTTTTGTATTAAATTCAGATGCAAACTCTGTGTTTCATCGTCAATAAGAAGGTCCAAGGGATACAGTAAACCTGAAGTGAAGCGCCGGAATCTAAAACTGGACTCACATTAGAGGTTCAAATTATAGAAAGTGAGAGTGTCAGTCCTCTTGTACTTAAGTAAGCATTGTGCCTTTTGTATTAATTTCCGATGCAATTTCTGTGGTTCATCGTCATTAGGAAGGTGCAAGGTATACTGTAAACCTGAGGTGAAGCATCGGAATCTAAAACTGGACTCACAGGAGAGGTTCAAATCATACGAAGTGAGAGTGTCAGTCCTCTTGTACTAAAGTCGGCATTGTGCCTTTTGTATTAAATTCGGATGCAAATCTGTGTTTCTTCGTCAATAAGAAGGTCCAAGGGATACAGTAAACCTGAAGTGAAGCATCGGTATCTAAAACTGGACTGACAGGAGAGGTTCGAATCATAGAAAATGAGAGTATCAGTCCTCTTGTACTTAAGTTGGCATTGTGCCTTTTGTATTAAATTCGTATGCAATTTATGTGTTTCATCATCAATAAGAAGGTCCAAGGGATACAATAAACCTGAAGTGAAGCATCGGAATTTAAAACTGGACTCACAGGAGAGGTTCAAATCATAGAAAGTGAGAGTGTCAGTTCCTTTGTACTTATGTCGGCATTGTGCCTTTTGTTTTAAATTCCGACGCAATTTCTGTGTTTCATCGTCAATAAGAAGGTCCAAGGTATACAGTAAACTTGAAGTGAAGCATCGGAATCTAAAACTGGACTTAGAGGAGAGGTTCAAATCATAGAAAGTTAGATTGTCAGTCCTCTTGTAATAATGTCGGCATTGTGCATTTTGTATTAAATTCAGATGCAATTTCTGCGTTTCACCGTCAATAAGAAGGCCCAAGGGATACATTAAACCTGAAGTGAAGTATCGGAATCTAAAACTGGACTCACAGGAGAGTTTAAAATCATAGAAAGTTAGAGTGTCAGTCCTCTTGTACTTAAGTTGTCATTGTGCCTTTTGTATTAAATTCGGATGCAATTTCTGTGTTTCATCGTCAATAAGAAGGTCCAAGTGATACAGTAAACCTGAAGTGATGCATCGGAATCTAGAACTGGACTCACAGGAGAGGTTCAATTCATAGAAAGTTGGAGTGTTAGTCCTCTTGTACTTAGGTCGGCATTGTGCATTTTGTGTTAAATTCGGATGCAATATCTGTGTTCCATCGTCAATAAGAAGTTCCAAGGGATACAGTAAACCTGAAGTGAAGCATCGGAATCTAACACTGTACTGACAGGAGAGGTTCACACCATAGGAAGTGAGAGTGTCAGTCCTATAGTACTTAAGTCGGCATTGTGCCTTTTGTATTAAATTCGGATGCTAACTCTGAGTTTCATCGTCAATAAGAAGTTCCCAGGTACACGGTAAACCTGAAGGGAAGCATCGGAATCTAAAACTGGACTCACAGGAGGGGTTCCAATCATAGAAAGTCAGAGTGTCAGTCCTCTTTTACTTAAGTCGGCATTGTGCATTTTGAGTTTAATTCCGACGCAATTTCTGTGTTTCATCGTCAATAAGAAGGTCCAAGGTATACAGTAAACCTGAAGTGAAGCATCGGAATCTAAAACTGGACTTACAGGAGCGGTTCAAATCATAGAAAGTTAGAGTGTCAGTCCTCTTGTAATGAAGTCGGCATTGTGCATTTTGTATTAAATTCAGATGCAATTTCTGCGTTTCATCGTCTATAAGAAGGTCCAAGGGATACATTAAACCTGAAGTGAAGTATCGGAATCTAAAACTGGACTCACAGGAGAAATTCAAATCATAGAAAGTGAGAGTGTCAGTCCTCTTGTACTTAAGTTGTCATTGTGCCTTTTGTTTTAAATTCGGATGCAATTTCTGTGTTTCATCGTCAATAAGAAGGTCCAAGTGATACAGTAAACCTGAAGTGATGCATCGGAATCTAAAACTGGACTTACAGGAGAGGTTCAAATCATAGAAAGTTAGAGTGTTAGTCCTCTTGTACTTAGGTCGGCATTGTGCCTTTTGTATTAAATTCGGATGCAATTTAGGTGTTTCATCGTCAATAAGAAGGTGCAAGGTATACAGTAAACCTGAAGTGAAGCATCGGAATCTAAAACTGGACTCACAGGAGAGGTTCAAGTCATAGAAAGTGAGGGTGTCAGTTCCTTTGTACTTATGTCGGCATTGTGCCTTTTGTTTAAATTCCGATGCAATTTCTGTGTTTCATCGTCAATAAGAAGGTGCAAGGTATACTGTAAACCTGAAGTCAAGCATCGGAATCTTAAACTGGACTCGCAGGAGAGGTTCAAATCATAGAAAGTGAGAGTGTCAGTCCTCTTGTACTTACGTCGGCATTGAGCTTTTTGTATTAAATTTTGATACAATTTCTGTGTTTCATCGTCAATAAGAAGGACCAAAGTACACAGTTTACCTTAAGTGAAGCATCGGAATTTAAAACTGGACTCAAAGGAGAGGTTCAAATCATACTAAGTTAGAGTGTCAGTCCTCTTGTACTTAAGTCGGCATTGTGCATTTTGTATTAAATTCGGATGCAATATCTGTGTTCCATCTTCAATAAGAAGTTCCAGGGGATACACTAAACCTGAAGTGAAGCATCGGTATCTAACACTGGACTGACAGGAGAGGTTCAAATCATAGAAAGTGAGAGTGTCAGTCCTATTGTCCTTAAGTCGGCATTGTGCCTTTTATATTAAATTCGGATGCAAACTCTGTGTTTCATCGTCAATAAGACGTTCCTAGGGATACAGTAGACCTGAAGTGAAGCATAGGAATCTAAAACTGGACTCACAGAAGATGTTCAAGTCATAGAAAGTGAGAGTGTCAGTCCTCTTGTAGTTAAGTCGGCATTGTGCCTCTTGTATTAAATTCCGATGCAAACTCTGTGTTTCATCGTAAATAAGAAGCTCCAAGGGATACAGTAAAAATGAAGTGAAGCATCGGAATCTAAAACTGGACACACAGGAGAGGTTCAAATCATAGAAAGTTAGAGTGTCAGTCCTCTTGTACTTAGGTCGGCATTGTGCATTTTTCGTTAAATTCGGATGCAATATCTGTGTTCCATCGTCAATAAGAAGTTCCAAGGGATACAGTAAACCTGAAGTGAAGGATCCGTATCTAACACTGTACTGACAAGAGAGGTTCTAATCATAGAAAATTAGAGTGTCAGTCCTCTTATACTTAAGTTGTCATTGTGCCTTTTGTATTAAATTCGGATGCGATTTCTGTGTTTCATCGTCAATAACAAGGTCCAAGTGATACAGTAAACCTGAAGTGAAGCATCTGAATCTAAATCTGGACTCACAGGAGAGGTTGAAATCATAGATAGTTAGAGTGTTAGTCCTCTTGTACTTAGGTCGGCATTGTGCTTTTTGTATTAAATTCGGATGCAATTTCTGTGTTTCATCGTCAATAAGAAGGTCCAATGTATGCAGTATACCTTAAGTGAAGCATCGGAATATTAAACTGGACTCACTGGAGAGGTTCAAATCATAGAAAGTTAGAGTGTCAGTCCTCTTGTACTTGGGTCGGCATTGTGCATTTTGTGTTAAATTCGGATGCAAACTCTGTGTTTCATCGTCAATAAGAAGTTCCAAGGTACACGGTAAACCTGAAGGGAAGCATCGGAATCTAAAACTGGACTCACAGGAGGGGTGCAAATCATAGAAAGTAAGTGTGTCAGTCCTCTTGTACTTAAGTCGGCATTTTGCATTTTGAGTTTAATTCCGGCGCAATTTCTGTGTTTCATCGTCAATAAGAAGGTCCAAGGTATACAGTAAACCTGAAGTGAAGCATCGGAATCTAAAACTGGACTTACAGGAGAGGTTCAAATCATAGAAAGTTAGAGTGTCAGTCCTCTTGTAATAAAGTCGGTATTGTGCATTTTGTATTAAATTCAGATGCAATTTCTGCGTTTCATCGTCAATAAGAAGGTCCAAGGGATACATTAAACCTTAAGTGAAGTATCGGAATCTAAAACTGGACTCACAGGAGAGGTTCAAATCATAGAAAGTTAGAGTGTCAGTCCTCTTGTACTTAAGTTGTCATTGTGCCTTTTGTATTAAATTCGGATGCAATTTCTGTGTTTCATCGTCAATAAGAAGGTCCAAGTGATACAGTAAACCTGAAGTGATGCATCGGAATCTAAAACTGGGCTCACAAGAGAGGTTCAAATCATGGAAAGTGAGAGTGTCAGTCCTATTGTACTTAAGTCGGCATTGTGCCTCTTGTATTAAATTCGGATGCAAACTCTGTGTTTCATCGTCAATAAGAAGTTCCAAGGGATACAGTAGACCTGAAGTGAAGCTCCTAAATCTAAAACTGGACTCACAGGAGAGGTTCAAATCATAGAATGTGAGAGTGTCAGTTCCTTTGTACTTATGTCGGCATTGTGCCTTTTGTTTTAAATTCCGATGCAATTTCTGTGTTTCATCGTCAATAAGAAGGTGCAAGGTATACTGTAAACCTGAAGTCAAGCATTGGAATCTTAAACTGGACTCACAGGAGAAGTTCAAATCATAGAAAGTGAGAGTGTCAGTCCTCTTGTACTTAAGTCGGCATTGAGCTTTTTGTATTAAATTTTGATACAATTTCTGTGTTTCATCGTCAATAAGAAGGACCAAAGTACACAGTTTACCTTAAGTGAAGCATCGGAATTTAAAACTGGACCCAAAGGAGAGGTTCAAATCATAGTAAGTTAGAGTGTCAGTCCTCTTGTACTTAAGTCGGCATTGTGCATTTTGTATTAAATTCGGATGCAATATCTGAGTTCCATCTTCAATAAGAAGTTCCAGGGTATACACTAAACCTGAAGTGAAGCATCGGTATCTAACACTGGACTGACACGAGAGGTTCAAATAATAGAAAGTGAGAGTCTCAGTCCTATTGTACTTAAGTCGGCATTGTGCCTTTTATATTAAATTCGGATGCAAACTGTGTTTCATCGTCAACAAGACGTTCCTAGGGATACAGTAGACCTGAAGTGAAGCATCGGAATCTAAAACTGGACTCACAGGAGATGTTCAAGTCATAGAAAGTGAGAGTGTCAGTCCTCTTGTAGTTAAGTCGGCATTGTGCCTCTTGTATTAAATTCCGATGCAAACTCTGTGTTTCATCGTAAATAAGAAGCTCCAAGGGATACAGTAAAAATGAAGTGAAGCATCGGAATCTAAAACTGGACACACAGGAGAGGTTCAAATCATAGAAAGTTAGAGTGTCAGTCCTCTTGTACTTAGGTCGGCATTGTGCATTTTTCGTTAAATTCGGATGCAATATCTGTGTTCCATCGTCAATAAGAAGTTCCAAGGGATACAGTAAACCTGAAGTGAAGGATCCGTATCTAACACTGTACTGACAGGAGAGGTTCTAATCATAGAAAATTAGAGTGTCAGTCCTCTTATACTTAAGTTGTCATTGTGCCTTTTGTATAAAATTCGGATGCGATTTCTGTGTTTCATCGTCAATAAGAAGGTCCGATTGATACAGTAAACCTGAAGTGAAGCATCTGAATCTAAATCTGGACTCACAGGAGAGGTTGAAATTTTAGATAGTTAGAGTGTTAGTCCTCTTGTACTTAGGTCGGCATTGTGCCTTTTGAATTAAATTCGGATGCAATTTCTGTGTTTCATCGTCAATAAGAAGGTCCAAAGTATACAGTATACCTTAAGTGAAGCATCGGAATCTAAAACTGGACTCACAGGAGAGGTTCAAATCATAGAAAGATATAGTGTCAGTCCTCTTGTACTTGGGTCGGCATTGTGCATTTTGTGTTAAATTCGGATGCAATATCTGTGTTCCATCGTCAATAAGAAGTTCCGAGGGATACAGTAAACCTGAAGTGAAGCATCGGAATCTAACACTGTACTGATAGGAGAGGTTCAAACCATAGGAAGTGAGAGTGTCAGTCCTATAGTACTTAAGTCATCATTGTGCCTTTTGTATTAAATTCGGATGCAAACTCTGTGTTTCATCGTAAATAAGAAGCTCCAAGGGATACAGTAAAAATGAAGTGAAGCATCGGAATCTAAAACTGGACACACAGGAGAGGTTCAAATCATAGAAAGTTAGAGTGTCAGTCCTCTTGTACTTAGGTCGGCATTGTGCATTTTTCGTTAAATTCGGATGCAATATCTGTGTTCCATCGTCAATAAGAAGTTCCAAGGGATACAGTAAACCTGAAGTGAAGGATCCGTATCTAACACTGTACTGACAGGAGAGGTTCTAATCATAGAAAATTAGAGTGTCAGTCCTCTTATACTTAAGTTGTCATTGTGCCTTTTGTATTAAATTCGGATGCGATTTCTGTGTTTCATCGTCAATAAGAAGGTCCAAGTGATACAGTAAACCTGAAGTGAAGCATCTGAATCTAAATCTGGACTCACAGGAGATGTTGAAATCATAGATAGTTAGAGTGTTAGTCCTCTTGTACTTAGGTCGGCATTGTGCCTTTTGAATTAAATTCGGATGCAATTTCTGTGTTTCATCGTCAATAAGAAGTTCCAAGGTACACGGTAAACCTGAAGGGAAGCATCGGAATCTAAAACTGGACTCACAGGAGGGGTGCAAATCATAGAAAGTAAGTGTGTCAGTCCTCTTGTACTTAAGTCGGCATTGTGCATTTTGAGTTTAATTCCGACGCAATTTCTGTGTTTCATCGTCAATAAGAAGGTCCATGGTATACAGTAAACCTGAAGTGAAGCATCGGAATCTAAAACTGGACTTACAGGAGAGGTTCAAATCATAGAAAGTTAGAGTGTCAGTCCTCTTGTAATAAAGTCTGTATTGTGCATTTTGTATTAAATTCAGATGCAATTTCTGCGTTTCATCGTCATTAAGAAGGTCCAAGGGATACATTAAACCTCTAGTGAAGTATCGGAATATTAAACTGGACTCACAGGAGAGGTTCAAATCATAGAAAGTTAGAGTGTCAGTCCTCTTGTAGTTAAGTTGTCATTGTGCCTTTTGTATTAAATTCGGATGCAATTTCTGTGTTTCATCGTCAATAAGAAGGTCCAAGTGATACAGTAAACCTGAAGTGATGCATCGGAATCTAAAACTGGACTCACAGGAGAGGTTCAAACCATAGAATGTGAGAGTGTCAGTTCCTTTGTACTTATGTCGGCATTGTGCCTTTTGTTTTAAATTCCGATGCAATATCTGTGTTTCATCGTCAATAAGATGGTGCAAGGTATACTGTAAACCTGAAGTCAAGCATTGGAATCTTAAACTGGACTCACAGGAGAAGTTCAAATCATAGAAAGTGAGAGTGTCAGTCCTCTTGTACTTAAGTCGTCATTGTGCTTTTTGTATTAAATTTTGATGAAATATCTGTGTGTCATCGTCAATAAGAAGGTCCAAAGTACACAGTAAACCTTAAGTAAAGCATCAGAATCTAAAACTGGACTCACAGGAGAGGTTCAAATTATAGAAAGTGAGAGTGTCAGTCCTCTTGTACATAAGTCGGCATTGTGCCTTTTGAATTAAATTCCAATGCAATTTCTGTGTTCCATTGTCAATAAGAAGGTCCAAGGTATACAGTATACCTGAAGTGAAGCATTAGAATCTAAAACTGGACTCACAGGAGAAGTTCAAATCATAGAAAGTTAGAGTGTAAGTCCTCTAGTACTTAGGTCGGCATTGTGCCTTTTATATTAAATTGGGATGCAATTTCTGTGTTTCATCGTCAATAAGAAGGTCCAAGGAATACAGTAAACCTGAAGTAAAGCATCGGAATCTAAAACTGGACTCGCAGGAGAGTTTCAAATCACAGAATATGAGAGTGTCAGACCTCTTTTACTTAAGTCGGCATTGTGACTTTTGTATTAAATTCGGATGCTATTTCTGTGTCACATCGTCAATAAGAAGGTCCAATGTATACAGTAAACCTGAAGTGAAGCATCGGAATCTAAAACTGGACTCACAGGAGGGGTTTAAATCATACAAAGTTTGGGTGTGAGTCCTCTTGTACTTAAGTCGGCATTGTGCCTTTTGTATTAAATTCGGATGCAATTTCTGTGTTTAATCGTCAATAAGAAGGTTCAAGGTATACAGTAAACCTGAAGTGAAGCATCGGAATCTAAAACTGGAATCTCAGGAGAGGTTCAAATGATAGAAAGTTAGAGTATCACTCCGCTTGTACTTAAGTCGGTATTATGCCTTTTGTATTTAATTCGGATGCAATCTCTGTGTTTCATCGTCAATAAGAAGGTTTAAGGGATACACAAACCTGAAGTGAAGCATCGGAATCTAAAACTGGACTCACAGGAGAGGTTCAAATCATAGAAAGTTAGAGTGTCAGTCCTCTTGTACTTAAGTCGGCATCATGACTTTTGTATTAAATTCAGATGCAAACTCTGTGTTTCATCGTCAATAAGAAGGTCCAAGGGATACAGTAAACCTGAAGTGAAGCGCCGGAATCTAAAACTGGACTCACATTAGAGGTTCAAATTATAGAAAGTGAGAGTGTCAGTCCTCTTGTACTTAAGTAAGCATTGTGCCTTTTGTATTAATTTCCGATGCAATTTCTGTGGTTCATCGTCATTAGGAAGGTGCAAGGTATACTGTAAACCTGAGGTGAAGCATCGGAATCTAAAACTGGACTCACAGGAGAGGTTCAAATCATACGAAGTGAGAGTGTCAGTCCTCTTGTACTAAAGTCGGCATTGTGCCTTTTGTATTAAATTCGGATGCAAATCTGTGTTTCTTCGTCAATAAGAAGGTCCAAGGGATACAGTAAACCTGAAGTGAAGCATCGGTATCTAAAACTGGACTGACAGGAGAGGTTCGAATCATAGAAAATGAGAGTATCAGTCCTCTTGTACTTAAGTTGGCATTGTGCCTTTTGTATTAAATTCGTATGCAATTTATGTGTTTCATCATCAATAAGAAGGTCCAAGGGATACAATAAACCTGAAGTGAAGCATCGGAATTTAAAACTGGACTCACAGGAGAGGTTCAAATCATAGAAAGTGAGAGTGTCAGTACTCTTGTACTTAAGTCGGCATTGTGCCTCTTGTATTAAATTCGGATGCAAAGTCTGTGTTTCATCGTCAATAAGAAGTTCCAAGGGATACAGTAGACCTGAAGTGAAGCTGCGAAATCTAAAACTGGACTCACAGGAGAGGTTCAAATCATAGAATGTGAGAGTGTCAGTTCCTTTGTACTTATGTCGGCATTGTGCCTTTCGTTTTAAATTCCGATGCAATTTCTGTGTATCATCGTCAATAAGAAGGTGCAAGGTATACTGTAAACCTGAAGTCAAGCATTGGAATCTTAAACTGGACTCACAGGAGAAGTTCAAATCATAGAAAGTGAGAGTGTCAGTCCTCTTGTACTTAAGTCGGCATTGTGCTTTTTGTATTAATTTTTGATGAAATATCTGTGTTTCATCGTCAATAAGAAGGTCCAAAGTACACAGTATACCTTAAGTGAAGCATCGGAATCTAAAATTGGACTCAAAGGAGAGGTTCAAATCATAGAAAGTTAGAGTGTCAGTCCTATTGTACTTAAGTCGGCATTGTGCCTTTTGTATTAAATTCGGATGCAAACTCTGTGTTTCATCGTCAATAAGACGTTAATAGGGATACAGTATAAATGAAGTGAAGCATCAGAATCTAAAACTGGACTCACAGGAGAGGTTCAAATTATAGAAAGTGAGAGTGTCAGTCCTCTTCTACATAAGTCGGCAATGTGCCTTTTGAACTAAATTCCAATGCAATTTGTGTGTTCCGTTGTCAATAAGAAGGTCCAAGGTATACAGTATACCTGAAGTGAAGCATTAGAATCTAAAACTGGACTCACAGGAGAAGTTCAAATCATAGAAAGTTAGAGTGTAACTCCTCTAGTACTTAGGTCGGCAATGTGCCTTTTATATTAAATTGGGATGCAATTTCTGTGTTTCATCGTCAATAAGAAGGTCCAAGGAATACAGTAAACCTGAAGTGAAGCATCGGAATCTAAAACTGGACTCGCAGGAGAGTTTCAAATCATAGAAAATGAGAGTGTCAGTCCTCTTTTACTTAAGTCGGCATTGTGACTTTTGTATTAAATTCGGATGCAATTTCTGTGTCACATCGTCAATAGGAAGGTCCAATGTATACAGTAAACCTGAAGTGAAGCATCGGAATCTAAAACTGGACTCACAGGAGGGGTTTAAATCATAGAAAGTTTGGGTGTGAGTCCTCTTGTACTTAAGTCGGCATTGTGCCTTTTGTATTAAATTCGGATGCAATTTCTGTGTTTCATTGTCAATAAGAAGCTTCAAGGTATACAGTAAACCTGAAGTGAAGCATCGGAATCTAAAACTGGAATCCCAGGAGAGGTTCAAATCATAGAAAGTTAGAGTATCACTCCTCTTGTACTTAAGTCGGTATTATGCCTTTTGTATTTTATTCGGATGCAATTGCTGTGTTTCATCGTCAATAAGAAGGTTTAAGGGATACACAAACCTGAAGTGAAGCATCGGAATCTAAAACTGGACTCAGGAGAGGTTCAAATCATAGAAAGTTAGAGTGTCAGTCCTCTTGTACTTAAGTCGGCATTGTGAGTTTTGTATAAAATTCAGATGCAAACTCTGTGTTTCATCGTCAATAAGAAGGTTCAAGGGATACAGTAAACCTGAAGTGAAGCGTCGGAATCTAAAACTGGACTCACAGGAGAGGTTCAAATAATAGAAAGTGAGAGTGTCAGTCCTCTTGTACTTAAGTAAGCATTGTGCCTTTTTTATTAATTTCCGATGCAATTTTTGTGCTTCATCGTCATTAGGAAGGTGCACGGTATACTGTAAACCTGAGGTGAAGCATCGGAATCTAAAACTGGACTCACAGGAGAGGTTCAAATCATACGAAGTGAGAGTGTCAGTCCTCTTGTACTTAAGTCGGCATTGTGCCTTTTGTATTAAATTCGGATGCAAATCTGTGTTTCTTCGTCAATAAGAAGGTCCAAGGCATACAGTAAACCTGAAGTGAAGAATCGGTATCTAAAACTGGACTCACAGGAGAGGTTCAAATCATAGAAAATGAGAGTATCAGTCCTCTTGTACTTAAGTTGGCATTGTGCCTTTTGTATTAAATTCGTATGCAATTTATGTGTTTCATCATCAATAAGCAGGTCCAAGGGATACAATAAACCTGAAGTGAAGCATCGGAATCTAAAACTGGGCTCACAGGAGAGGTTCAAATAATAGAAAGTTAGAGTGTCAGTACTCTTGTACTTAAGTCGCTATTGTGGCTTTTGTATTAAATTCGGATGCAATTTCTGTGTTTCATCGTCAATACGAAGGTCCAAGGGATACAGTAAACCTGAAGTGAAGCATCGGAATCTAAAACTGGACCCACAGGAGAGGTTCAAATCTTAGAAAATTAGAATGTCTGTCCTCTTGTACTTAGGTCGGCATTGTGCCTTGTGAATTTAATTCCGATCCAATTTCTGTGTTTCATTGTCAATAAGAAGGTGCAAGGGATACAGTAAGCCCGAAGTGAAACATCGGAATCAAAAACTTGACTCATAGGAGAGGTCCAAATCATACAAAGGGACAGTGTAAGTCCTCTTGTACTTACGTCGGCTTTGTGCCTTTTGTATTAAATTCGGATGCAATTTCTGTGTTTCATCGTCAATACGAAGGTGCAAGGTATACAGTAAACCTGAAGTGAAGCATCGGAAGCTAAAACTGCACTCAGAGGAGAGGTTCAAATCATAGAAAGTGGGAGTGTCAGTCCTCTTGAACTTAAGTCGGCATTGTGCCTTTTGCATTAATGTCGGATGCAATTTCTGTGTTTCATCGTCAATTAGAATGTCCAAGGGATACAGTAAACCTGAAGTGAAGCATCGCAATCTAAAACTGGACTCTCAGGAGAGGTTCAAATCATAAATAGTTAGAGCGTCAGTCCTCTTGTACTTAAGTCGGCATTGTGGCTTTTGAATTTAATTCCGATGCAATTTCTGTGCTTCATCGTCAATAAGAAGGTGCAAGGTATACAATAAACCTGAAGTGAAGCATCGGAATCTAAAACTGGACTCACAGGAGAGGGTCAAATCATAGAGAGTTAGAGTGTCAGTCCTCTTGTACTTAAGTCGGCATTGTGCCTTTTGAATTTAATTCCGATGCAATTTAGGTGTTTCATCGTCAATAAGAAGGTCCAAGGGATACATTAAACCTCAAGTGAAGTATCGGAATCTAAAACTGGACTCACAGGAGAGGTTCAAATCATAGAAAGTTAGAGTGTCAGTCCTCTTGCACTTAAGTTGTCATTGTGCCTTTTGTATTAAACTCGGACGCAATTTCTGTGTTTCATCGTCAATAAGAAGGTCCAAGTGATACAGTAAACCTGAAGTGATGCATCGGAATCTAAAACTGGACTCACAAGAGAGGTTCAAATCATAGAAAGTGAGAGTGTCAGTCCTATTGTACTTAAGTCGGCATTGTGCCTCTTGTATTAAATTCGGATGCAAACTCTGTGTTTCATCGTCAATAAGAAGTTCCAAGGGATACAGTAGACCTGAAGTGAAGCATCAGAATCTAAAACTGGACTCACAGGAGAGGTTCAAATCATAGAATGTGAGAGTGTCAGTTCCTTTGTCCTTATGTCGGCATTGTGCCTTTTGTTTTAAATTCCGATGCAATTTCTGTGTTTCATCGTCAATAAGAAGGTGCAAGGTATACTGTAAACCTGAAGTCAAGCATTGGAATCTTAAACTGGACTCACAGGAGAGGTTCAAATCATAGAAAGTGAGAGTGTCAGTCCTCTTGTACTTAAGTCGGCATTGTGCTTTTTGTATTAAATTTTGATGAAATTTCTGTGTTTCATCGTCAATATGTAGGTCCAAAGTACACAGTATACCTTAAGTGAAGCATCGGAATCTAAAACTGGACTCAAAGGAGAGTTTCAAATCATAGAAAGTTAGAGTGTCAGTCCTCTTGTACTTTAGTCAGCATTGTGCATTTTGTATTAAATTCGGATGCAATATCTGTGTTCCATCTTCAATAAGAAGTTCCAGGGGATACACTAAACCTGAAGTGAATCATCGGTATCTAACACTGGACTGACAGGAGAGGTTCAAATTATAGAAAGTGGAGTGTCAGTCCTCTTGTACATAAGTCGGCATTGTGCCGTTTGAATTAAATTCCAATGCAACTTCTGTGTTCCATTGTCAATAAGAATGTCCAATGTATACAGTAAACCTGAAGTGAAGCATCGGAATCTAAAACTGGACTCGCAGGAGGGGTTTAAATCATAGTAAGTTTGGGTGTGAGTCCTCTTGTACTTAAGTCAGCATTGTGCCTTTTGTATTAAATTCTAATGCATTTTCTGTGTTTCATCGTCAATAAGAAGGTTCAAGGTATACAGTAAACCTGAAGTGAAGCATCGGAATCTAAAACTGGAATCCCAGGAGAGGTTGAAATCACAGAAAGTTAGAGTATCACTCCTCTTGTACTTAAGTTGGTATTATGCCTTTTGTATTAAATTCGTATGCAATTTATGTGTTTCATCATCAATAAGAAGGTCCAAGGGATACAATAAACCTGAAGTGAAGCATCGGAATCTAAAACTGGACTCACAGGAGAGGTTCAAATCATAGAAAAATAGAGTGTCAGTCCTCTTGTACTTAAGTAAGCATTGTGCCTTTTGTATTAATTTCCGATGCAATTTCTGTGCTTCATCGTCATTAGGAAGGTGCAATGTATACTGTAAACCTGAGGTGAAGCATCGGAATCTAAAACTGGACTTACAGGAGAGGTTCAAATCATACGAAGTGAGAGTGTCAGTCCTCTTGTACTTAAGTCGGCATTGTGCCTTTTGCATTAAATTCGGATGCAATATCTGTGTTTCCTCGTCAATAAGAAGGTCCAAGGGATACAGTAAACCTGAAGTGAAGCATCGGTATCTAAAACTGGACTCACAGGAGAGGTTCAAATCAAAGAAAATGAGAGTATCAGTCCTCTTGTACTTAAGTTGGCATTGTGCCTTTTGTATTAAATTCGTATGCAATTTATGTGTTTCATCATCAATAAGAAGGTCCAAGGGATACAATAAACCTGAAGTGAAGCATCGGAATCTAAAACTGGACTCACAGGAGAGGTTCAAATCATAGAAAGTTAGAGTGTCAGTACTCTTGTACTTAAGTCGGCATTGTGGCTTTTGTATTAAATTCGGATGCAATTTCTGTGTTTCATCGTCAATAAGAAGGTCCAAGGGATACAGTAAACCTGAAGTGCAGCATCGGAATCTAAAACTGGACCCACAGGAGAGGTTCAAATCTTAGAAAATTAGAATGTCTGTCCTCTTGTACTTAAGTCGGCATTGCGCCTTTTGAATTTAATTCCGATGCAATTTCTGTGTTTCATTGTCAATAGGAAGGTGCAAGGGATACAGTAAACCCGAAGTGAAACATCGGAATCTAAAACTTGACTCACAGGAGAGGTCCAAATCATACAAAGGGACAGTGTCAGTCCTCTTGTAGTTACGTCGGCTTTGTGCCTTTTGTATTAAATTCGGATGCAATTTCTGTGTTTCAGCGTCAATAAGAAGGTGCAAGGTATACAGTAAACCTGATGTGAAGCATCGGAAGCTAAAACTGGACTCACAGGAGAGGTTCAAATCATAGAAAGTGGGAGTGTCAGTCCTCTCAAACCTATGTCGGCATTGTGCCTTTTGTATTAAATTCGGATGCAATTTCTGTGATTCATCGTCAATTCGAATGTCCAAGGGATACAGTAAACCTGAAGTGAAGCATCGGAATCTAAAACTGGACTCTCAGGAGAGGTTCAAATCATACATAGTTAGAGCGTCAGTCCTTTTGTACTTAAGTCGGCATTGTGCCTTTTGAATTTATTTCCGATGCAATTTCTGTGTTTCATCGCCAATAAGAAGGTGCCTAGTATACAGTAAATCGGAAGTGAAGCATCGGAATCTAATACTGGACTCACAGGAGAGGTTCAAATCATAGAAAGAGAGAGTGTCAATCCTCTTTTACTTAAGTCTGCCTTGTGCCTTTAGTATTAAATTCGGATGCAATTTCTGTATTTCATCGTCAATAAGAAGGTCCAAATGATACATTAAACCTGAAGTGAAGCATCGTAATCGAAAACTGGACTCACAGGAGAGGTTCAAAGAATATAAAGGGAGAGTGCAAGTCCTCCTGTACATAAGTCGGCATTGTGCCTTTTGTATTAAATTCGGATGCAAGTTCTGTGTTGCATCGTCAATATGAATGTGCAAGGTATACAGTAAACCTGAAGTGAAGCGTCGGATTCTAAAACTGGACTGACAGGAGAGTTTCAAATCACAGAAAGTGAGAGTGTCAGTCCTCTTTTACTTAAGTCGGCATTGTGCCTTTTGTATTAAATTCGGATGCAATTTCTGTGTTTCATCGTCAATAAGAAGGTCCAAGGTATACAGTAAACCTGAAGTGAAGCATCGGAACCAAAATCTGGACTTACAGGAGAGGCTCAAATCATAGAAAGTGAGTGTGTCAGTCCTCTTTTACTTATGTCGGCATTGTGCCTTTTGTATGAAATTCGGATGCAATTTCTGTGTTTCATCGTCAGCAAGAAGCTCCAAGGGATACCGTAAACCTGACGTGAGGCATCGGAATCTAAAACTGGACTCACAGAAGATGTTCAAAACATAGACTGTTAGTGTGTCAGTCCTCTTGTACTTAAGTCGACATTGTGCCTTATGTATTAAATTCGGATGCAATTTCTATGCTTCATCGTCAATAAGAAGGTCCAAGGGATACAGTAAACCTGAAGTGAAGCATCGGAATCTAAAACTGGACTTACAGGAGAGATTCAAATCATAGGAAGTGAGAGTGTCAGTCCGCTAGTACTTGAGTCGGCATTGTGCCTTTTGTATTACATTCGGATGCAATATCTGTGTTTCATCGTCAATAAGAAGATCCAAGGGATACAGTAAACCTGAAGTGAAGGATCGGAATCTGAAACTGGACTTACAGGAGAGGTTCAAGTCATAGGAAGTTAGAGTGTCAGTCCTCTTGTACTTAAGTCGGCATTGTGACTTTTGTATTAAATTCGGGTGTTAACTCGGAGCTTCATCGTCAATAAGAAGGTCCAAGGGATACAGTAAACCTGAAGTGAAGCATCGGAATCTAAAACTGGACTCACAGGAGTGGTTCAAATCGTAGAAAGTTAGAGTGTCAGTCCTCCTGTACTTATGTCGGCATTGTACCTTTTGTATTAAATTCGGATGCAATTTCTTTGTCTCATCGTCAATAAGAAGGTCCAAAGGATACAGTAAACCTGAAGTGAAGCATCAGAATCTAATACTGGACTTACAGGAGAGGTTCAAATCATAGAAAGAGAGTGTGTCAGTCCACTTTTACTGAAGTCGGCATTGTGCCGTTTGTATTAAATTCGGATGCAATATCTGTGTTTCATCGTCAAAAAGAAGGTCCAAGGTATACAGGAATCCTGAAGTGAAGCATCGGAATCTAAAACTGGACTCACTGGAGAGGTTGAAATCATAGGAAGTTAGAGTGTCAGTCCTCTTTTACTTAAGTCGGCATTGTGCCTTTTGTATTAAATTCGGATGCAATATCTGTGTTTCATCGTCAAAAAGAAGTTCCAAGGTATACAGGAAACCTGAAGTGAAGCATCGGAATCTAAAACTGGACTCACTGGAGAGGTTGAAATCATAGGAAGTTAGAGTGTCAGTCCTCTTGTACTTAAGTCGGCATTGTGCCCTTTGTATTAAATTCGGATGCAAACTCTGTGTTTCATCGTCAATAAGAAGGTCCAAGTTATACAGTAAACCTGAAGTGAAGCATCGGAATCTAAACTGGACTCACTGGAGAGGTTGAAATCATAGGAAGTTAGAGTGTCAGTCCTCTTGAACTTAAGTCGGCATTGTGCCTTTTGTATTAAATTCGGATGCAATTTCTGTGTTTCATCGTCAATAAGAAGGTCCAAAGGATACAGTAAACCTGAAGTGAAGCATCGGAATCTGAAACTGGACTTACAGGAGAGGTTCAAGTCATAGGAAGTTAGAGTGTCAGTCCTCTTGTACTTAAGTCGGCATTGTGACTTTTGTATTAAATTCGGGTGTTAACTCGGAGCTTCATCGTCAATAAGAAGGTCCAAGGGATACAGTAAACCTGAAGTGAAGCGTCGGAATATAAAACTGGACTCACTGGAGAGGTTGAAATCATAGGAAGTTAGAGTGTCAGTCCTCTTGTACTTAAGTCGGCATTGTGCCCTTTGTATTAATTCGGATGCAAACTCTGTGTTTCATCGTCAATGAGAAGGTCCAAGTTATACAGTAAACCTGAAGTGAAGCATCGGAATAAAAAACTGGACTCACTGGAGAGGTTGAAATCATAGGAAGTTAGAGTGTCAGTCCTCTTGTACTTAAGTCGGCATTGTGCCTTTTGTATTAAATTCGGATGCAATTTCTGTGTTTCATCGTCAATAAGAAGGTCCAAAAGATACAGTAAACCTGAAGTGAAGCATCGGAATCTAAAACTGGACTTACAGGAGAGGTTCAAATCATAGAAAGTGAGAGTGTCAGTCCTCTTTTACTTAAGTCGGCATTGTGCCTTTTGTATTAAATTCGGATGCAATATCTGTGTTTCATCGTCAAAAAGAAGGTCCAAGGTATTCAGGAATCCTGAAGTGAAGCATCGGAATCTAAAACTGGACTCACTGGAGAGGTTTAAATCATAGGAAGTTAGAGTGTCAGTCCCCTTGTACTTAAGTCGGCATTGTGCCCTTTGTATTAAATTCGGTTGCAAACTCTGTGTTTCATCGTCAATAAGAAGGTCCAAGTTATACAGTAAACCTGAAGTGAAGCATCGGAATCTAAAACTGGACTCACAATAGAAGTTCAAATCATAGAAAGTGAGAGTGTCAGTCCTCTTGTACTTTAGTCGGCATTGTGCCTTTTGTATTAAATTCGGATGCAATTTCTGTGTTTCATCGTCAATAAGAAGGTCCAAGGGATACAGTAAACCTGAAGTGAAGCATCGGAATCTAAAACTGGACTCACAGGAGAGGTTCAAATCATAGAAAATTTGAGAGTCAGTCCTCTTGTACTTAAGTCGGCATTGTGACTTTTGTATTAATTCGGATGCAAACTCTGTGTTTCATCGTCAATAAGAAGGTCCAAGGGATACAGTAAACCTGAAGTGAAGCATCGGAATCTAAAACTGGACTCACAGGAGTGGTTCAAATCGTAGAAAGTTAGAGTGTCAGTCCTCTTGTACTTATGTCGGCATTGTGCCTTTTGTATTAAATTCGGATGCAATTTCTTTGTCTCATCGTCAATAAGAAGGTCCAAGGGATACAGAAAACCATAAGTGAAGCATCGGAATCTAATACTGGACTTACAGGAGAGGTTCAAATCATAGAAAGAGAGAGTCTCAGTCCTCTTTTACTTAAGTCGGCATTGTGCTTTTTGTATTAAATTCGGATGCAATATCTGTCTTTCATCGTCAAAAAGAAGGTCCTAGGTATACAGTAAACCTGAAGTGATGCATCGGATTCTAAAACTGGACTCACAGGAGAGGTTGAAGTCATAGAAAGTTAGAGTGTCAGTCCTCTTGTACTTAAGTCGGCATTGTGCCTTTTGTATTAAATTCGGATGCAAACTCTGTGTTTCATCGTCAATAAGAAGGTCCAGGTTGTACAGTAAACCTGAATTGAAGCATCGGAATCTAAAACTGGACTCACAGGAGAAGTTCAAATCATAGAAAGTGAGAGTGTCAGCCCTCGTGTACTTAAGTCGGCATTGTACCTTTTGTATTAATTTCGGATGCAATTTCTGTGTTTCATCGTCAATAAGAAGGTCCAAGGGATACAATAAACCTGAAGTGAACCATCGGTAACTTAAACTGGACTCACAGGAGAGGTTCAAATCATAGAAAATTAGAGTGTCAGTCCTCTTGTACTTAAGTCGGCATTGTGAATTTTGTATTAAATTCGGATGCCAACTCTGTGTTTCATCGTCAATAAGAAGGTCCAAGGTATACAGTAAACCTGAAGTGAAGCATCGGAATCTAAAACTGGACTCACAGGTGAGGTTCAAATCGTAGAAAGTTAGAGTGTCAGTCCTCTTGTACTTAAGTCGGCATTGTGCCTTTTGTATTAAATTCGGATGTAATTCCTGTGTCTCATCGTTAATAATAACGTCCAAAGGATACAGTAAACCTGAAGTGAAGCATCGGAATCTAAAACTGGACTTACAGGAGAGGTTCAAACCATAGAAAGAGAGAGTGTCAGTCCTCTTTCACTTAAGTCGGCATTGTGCCTTTTGTATTAAATTCGGATGCAATATCTGTGTTTCATCGTCAATAAGAAAGTCCAAGGGATACAGTAAACCTGAAGTGAAGCAACGGAATCTAAAACTAGACTCACAGGAGAGGTTCAAATCATAGAAATTTAGAGTGTCAGTCCTCTTGTACTTTAGTCGGCATTGTGACTTTTGCATTAATTTCTGATGCAATTTCTCTATTTCATCGTCAATAAGAAGGTCCAAGGGATACAGTAAACCTGAAGTGAAGCATCGGAATCTAAAACTGGACTCACAGGAGAGGTTCAAATCATAGAAAGTTTGAGAGTCAGTCCTCTTTTACTTAACACGGCATTTTGCCTATTGAATTTAATTCTGATGCAATTTCTGTGTTTCATCGTCAATAAGAAGGTCCAAAGTACAAGGTAACCTTAAGAGAAGCATCGGAATTTAAAACTGGACTCACAGGAGTGGTCAAATCATAGAAATTAAGAGTGTCAGTTTTATTGTACTGAAGTCGGCATTGTGCCTTTTGAATTTAATTCCGACGCAATTTCTGTGTTTCATCGTCAATAAGAAGGTCCAAGGAATACAGTAAACCTGATGTGAAGCATCGGAATCTAAAACTGGACTCACAGGAGAGGTTCAAATCATAGAAAGTTGAGTGTCAGTCCTCTTGTAATTAAGTCGGCATTGTGCATTTTCTATTAAAATTCGGATGCAATTTCTGCGTTTCATCGTCAATACGAAGGTCCAAGAGATACATTAAACCTGAAGTGAAGTATCGGAATCTAAAACTGGACTCACAGGAGAGGCTCAAATCATAGACAGTTAGAGTGTCCGTCCTCTTGTACTTAAGTTGTCATTGTGCCTTTTGTATTAAATTCCGATTCAATAACTGTGTTTCATCGTCAATAACAAGGTCCAAGTGATGGAGTAAACCTGAAGTGAAGCATCGGAATCTAAATCTAGACTCAGAGGAGAGGTTCAAATCATAGAAAGTTAGAGTGCTTGTCCTCTTGTACTTAGTTCGGCATTGTGTCTTTTGTATTAAATTCGGATGCAATTTAGGTGTTTCATCGTAAATAAGATGGTGCAAGGTATACAGTAAACCTGAAGTGAAGCATCGGAATCTAAAACTGGATTCACAGGAGAGGTTCAAATCATAGAAAGTGAGAGTGTCAGTCCTCTTGTACTTAAGTCGGCATTGTGCCTTTTGTATTAAATTCGGATGCAATTTCTGTGTTTCATCGTCAATAAGAAGGTTCAAAGTATACAGTATACCTTAATAGAAGCAATGGAATCTAAAACTGGACTCACTGGAGCGGCTCAAATCATAGAAAGTTAGTGTGTCAGTCCTCTTGTACTTAAGTCGGCATTGTGCATTTTGTATTAAATTCGGATGCAATTTCTGTGTTTCATCGTCAATAAGAAGTTCCAAGGGATACAGTAAACCTGAAGTGAAGCATCGGAATGTAACACTGGACTGACAGGAAAGGTTCAAATCATAGGTAGTGAGAGGGTCAGTCCTATTGTACTTAAGTCGGCATTGTGCCTTTTGTGTTAAATTCGGATGCAATTTCTGTGTTTCATCGTCAATACGAAGGTCCGAGTGATACAGTAAACCTGAAGTGAAGCATCTGAATCTAAATCTGGACTCACAGGAGAGGTTCAAATCATAGATATTTAGAGTGTTAGTACTCTTGTACTTAGGTCGGCATTGTGCCTTTTGTATTGAATTCGGATGCAATTTAGGTGTTTCTTCGTCAATAATATGGTGCAAGGTATACAGTAAATCTGAAGTGAAGCATCGGAATCTAAAACTGGACTTACAGGAGAGGTTCAAATCATAGAAAGTTAGATTGTCAGTCCTCTTGTAATAAAGTCGGCATTGTGCATTTTGTATTAAATTCAGATGCAATTTCTGCGTTTCACCGTCAATAAGAAGGTCCAAGGGATACATTAAACCTGAAGTGAAGTAACGGAATCTAAAACTGGACTCACAGGAGAGGTTAAAATCATAGAAAGTTAGAGTGTCAGTGCTCTTGTACTTAAGTTGTCATTGTGCCTTTTGTATTAAATTCGGATGCAATTTCTGTGTTTCATCGTCAATAAGAAGGTCCAAGTGATACAGTAAATCTGAAGTGATGCATCGGAATCTAAAACACGACTCACAGGAGAGGTTCAAATCATAGGAAGTTAGAGTGTTAGTCCTCTTTTACTTAGGTCGGCATTGTGACTTTTGTATTAAATTCGGATGCAATTTAGGTGTTTCATCGTCAGTAAGAAAGTGCTAGGTATACAGTAAACCTGAAGTGAAGCATCGGAATCTAAAACTGGACTCACAGGAGAGGTTCAAATCATAGAAAGTGAGAGTGTCAGTCCTCTTGTACTTAAGTCGGCATTGTGCCTTTGGTACAAAATTTTGATGCAATTTCTGTGTTTCATCGTCAATAAGAAGGTCCAAAGTACACAGTATACCTTAAGTGAAGCATCGGAATCTAAAACTGGACTCAAAGGAGAGGTTCAAATCATAGAAAGTTAGAGTGTCAGTCCTCTTGTACTTAAGTCGGCATTGTGCATTTTGTATTAAATTCGGATGCAATATCTGTGTTCCATCTTCAATAAGAAGTTCCAAGGGATACACTTAACCTGAAGTGAAGCATCGGAATCTAACACTGTACTGACAGGAGAGGTTCAAATCATAGAATGTGAGAGTGTCAGTCCTATTGTACTTAGGTCGGCATTGTGCCTTTTGTATTAAATTCGGTTGCAAACTCTGTGTTTCATCGTCAATAAGAAGTTCCAAGGGATACAGTAGACCTGAAGTGAAGCATCGGAATCTAAAACTGGACTCACAGGAGATGTTCAAGTCATAGAAAGTGAGAGTGTCACTCCTCTTGTAGTTAAGTCGGCATTGGGCCTTTTGTATTAAATTCCGATGCAAACTCTGTGTTTCATCGTCAATAAGAAGCTCCAAGGGATACAGTAAAAATGAAGTGAAGCATCGGAATCTAAAACTGGACTCACAGGAGAAGTTCAAATTATAGAAAGTGAGAGTGTCAGTCCTCTTGTACTTAAGTCGGCATTGTGCCTTTTGTACTAAATTCCGATGCAATTTCAGTCCTTCATTCTCATTAGGAAGGTGGAAGGTATACAGTAAACCTGAAGTGAAGCATCGGAATCTAAAACTGAACTCACAGGAAAGGTTCAAATCATAGAGGGTGAGAGTGTCAGTCCTCTTGTACTTAAGTCGGCATTGTGGCTTTTGTATTAAATTCGGATGCAATATCTGTGTTTCCTCGTCAATAAGAAGGTCCATGGGATACAGTAAACCTGAAGTGAAGCATCGGAATCTAAAACTGGACTCACAGGAAAGGTTAAAATCATAGAAAGTGAGAGTGTCGGTACTCTTGTACTTAAGTCGGCATTGTGGCTTTTGTATCAAAGTCGGATGCAATTCCTGTGTTTCATCGTCAATAAGAAGGTCCAAGGGATACAGTAAACCTGAAGTGATGCATCGGAATCTAAATCTGGACTCACAATAGAGGTTCAATTATAGAAAATTAGAGTGTCGGTCCTCTTGTACATAAGTCGACATTGTGCCTTTTGAATTAAATTACAATGCAATTTCTGTGTTCCATCGTCAATAAGAAGGTCCAAGGTATACAGTATACCTGAAGTGAAGCATCGGAGTCTAAAACTGGACTCACAGGGGAAGTCCAAATCATAGAAAGTTAGAGTGTAAGTCCTCTAGTACTTAGGTCGGCATTGTGCCTTTTGTATTAAATTGGGATGCAATTACTGTGTTTCATCGTCAACAAGAAGGTCCAAGGAATACAGAAAACCTGAAGTGAAGCATCGGAATCTAAAACTGGACTCGCAGCAGAGTTTCAAATCATAGAACATGAGAGTGTCAGTCCTCTTTTACTTAAGTCATCATTGTGACATTTGTATTACATTCCGATGCAGTTTCTGTGTCTCATCGTCAATAAGAAGGTCCAACGTATACAGTAAACCTGAAGTGAAGCATCGGAATCTAAAACTGGACTCACAGGAGGGGTTTAAATCATAGAAAGTTTGGGTGTGTGTCCTCTTGTACTTAAGTCGGCATTGTGATTTTTGTATTAAATTCGGATGCAATTTCTGTGTTTCATCGGCAACAAGACGGTTCAAGGTATACAGTAAACCTGAAGTGAAGCATCGGAATCAAAAACTGGAATCTCAGGAGAGGTTCAAATCATAGAAAGTTAGAGTATCACTCCTCTTGTACTTAAGTCGGTATTATGCCTTTTGTATCAAATTCGGATGCAATTTGTGTGTTTCATCGTCAATAAGAAGGTCCAAGGGATACACAAACCTGACGTGAAGCATCGGAATCTAAAACTGGACTCAAAGGAGAGGTTCAAATCATAGAAAGTTAGAGTGTCAGTCCTCTTGTACTTAAGTCGGCATTGTGCATTTTGTATTAAGTTCGGATGCAATATCTGTGTTCCATCTTCAATAAGAAGTTCCAAGGGATACCCTTAACCTGAAGTGAAGCATCGGAATCTAACACTGTACTGACAGGAGAGGTTCAATTCATAGAATGTGAGAGTGTCAGTCCTATTGTACTTAGGTCGGCATTGTGCCTTTTGTATTAAATTCGGATGCAAACTCTGTGTTTCATCGTCAATAAGAAGTTCCAAGGGATACAGTAGACCTGAAGTGAAGCATCGGAATCTAAAACTGGACTCACAGGAGATGTTCAAGTCATAGAAAGTGAGAGTGTCACTCCTCTTGTAGTTAAGTCGGCATTGGGCCTTTTGTATTAAATTCCGATGCAAACTCTGTGTTTCATCGTCAATAAGAAGCTCCAAGGGATACAGTAAAAATGAAGTGAAGCATCGGAATCTAAAACTGGACTCACAGCAGAAGTTCAAATTATAGAAAGTGAGAGTGTCAGTCCTCTTGTACTTAAGTCGGCATTGTGCCTTTTGTACTAAATTCCGATGCAATTTCAGTCCTTCATTCTCATTAGGAAGGTGGAAGGTATACAGTAAACCTGAAGTGAAGCATCGGAATCTAAAATTGGACTCACAGGAGAGGTTAAAATCATAGAAAGTGAGAGTGTCAGTCCTCTTGTACTTAAGTTGGCATTGTGCCTTTTGTATTAAATTCGTATGCAATTTATGTGTTTCATCATCAATAAGAAGATTCAAGGGATAAAGTAAACCTGAAGTGAAACATCGGAATCTAAAACTGGACTCACAGGAGAGGTTCAAATCATAGAAAGTTAGAGTGTCGGTACTCTTGTACTTATGTCGGCATTGTGGCTTTTGTATCAAAGTCGGATGCAATTCCTGTGTTTCATCGTCAATAAGAAGGTCCAAGGGATACAGTAAACCTGAAGTGATGCATCGGAATCTAAAACTGGACTCACAATAGAGGTTCAATTATAGAAAATTAGAGTGTCGGTCCTCTTGTACATAAGTCGACATTGTGCCTTTTGAATTAAATTACAATGCAATTTCTGTGTTCCATCGTCAATAAGAAGGTCCAAGGTATACAGTATACCTGAAGTGAAGCATCGGAGTCTAAAACTGGACTCACAGGGGAAGTCCAAATCATAGAAAGTGAGAGTGTCACTCCTCTTGTAGTTAAGTCGGCATTGGGCCTTTTGTATTAAATTCCGATGCAAACTCTGTGTTTCATCGTCAATATAAGGGTCCAAGGGATACAGTAAACCTGAAGTGAAGCATCGGAATCTAAAACTGGACTCACAGGAGAGGATCAAATCATAGAAAGTTAGAGTGTCAGTACTCTTGTACTTAAGTCGGCATTGTGCATTTTGTATTAAGTTCGGATGCAATATCAGTGTTCCATCTTCAATAAGAAGTTCCAAGGGATACACTTAACCGGAAGTGAAGCATCGGAATCTAACACTGTACTGACAGGAGAGGTTCAATTCATAGAATGTGAGAGTGTCAGTCCTATTGTACTTAGGTCGGCATTGTGCCTTTTGTATTAAATTCGGATGCAAACTCTGTGTTTCATCGTCAATAAGAAGTTCCAAGGGATACAGTAGACCTGAAGTGAAGCATCGTAATCTAAAACTGGACTCACAGGAGATGTTCAAGTCATAGAAAGTGAGTGTCACTCCTCTTGTAGTTAAGTCGGCATTGGGCCTTTTGTATTAAATTCCGATGCAAACTCTGTGTTTCATCGTCAATAAGAAGCTCCAAGGGATACAGTAAAAATGAAGTGAAGCATCGGAATCTAAAACTGGACTCACAGCAGAAGTTCAAATTATAGAAAATGAGAGTGTCAGTCCTCTTGTACTTAAGTCGGCATTGTGCCTTTTGTACTAAATTCCGATGCAATTTCAGTCCTTCATTCTCATTAGGAAGGTGGAAGGTATACAGTAAACCTGAAGTGAAGCATCGGAATCTAAAACTGAACTCACAGGAAAGGTTCAAATCATAGAGAGTGAGAGTGTCAGCCCTCTTGTACTTAAGTCGGCATTGTGGCTTTTGTATTAAATTCGGATGCAATATCTGTGTTTCCTCGTCAATAAGAAGGTCCATGGGATAGAGTAAACCTGAAGTGAAGCATCGGAATCTAAAACTGGACTCACAGGAGAGGTTAAAATGATAGAAAGTGAGAGTGTCAGTCCTCTTGTACTTAAGTTGGCATTGTGCCTTTTGTATTAAATTCGTATGCAATTTATGTGTTTCATCATCAATAAGAAGATTCAAGGGATACAGTAAACCTGAAGTGAAACATCGGAATCTAAAACTGGACTCACAGGAGAGGTTCAAATCATAGAAAGTTAGAGTGTCGGTACTCTTGTACTTATGTCGGCATTGTGGCTTTTGTATCAAAGTCGGATGCAATTCCTGTGTTTCATCGTCAATAAGAAGGTCCAAGGGATACAGTAAACCTGAAGTGATGCATCGGAATCTAAAACTGGACTCACAATAGAGGTTCAATTATAGAAAATTAGAGTGTCGGTCCTCTTGTACATAAGTCGACATTGTGCCTTTTGAATTAAATTACAATGCAATTTCTGTGTTCCATCGTCAATAAGAAGGTCCAAGGTATACAGTATACCTGAAGTGAAGCATCGGAGTCTAAAACTGGACTCACAGGGGAAGTCCAAATCATAGAAAGTTAGAGTGTAAGTCCTCTAGTACTTAGGTCGGCATTGTGCCTTTTGTATTAAATTGGGATGCAATTACTGTGTTTCATCGTCAATAAGAAGGTCCAAGGAATACAGTAAACCTGAAGTGAAGCATCGGAATCTAAAACTGAATTCGCAGCAGAGTTTCAAATCATAGAACATGAGAGTGTCAGTCCTCTTTTACTTAAGTCATCATTGTGACATTTGTATTACATTCCGATGCAATTTCTGGGTCTCATCGTCAATAAGAAGGTCCAACGTATACAGTAAACCTGAAGTGAAGCATCGGAATCTAAAACTGGACTCACAGGAGGGGTTTAAATCATAGAAAGTTTGGGTGTGTGTCCTCTTGTACTTAAGTCGGCATTGTGCCTTTTGTATTAAATTCGGATGCAATTTCTGTGTTTCATCGGCAACAAGAAGGTTCAAGGTATACAGTAAACCTGAAGTGAAGCATCGGAATCAAAAACTGGAATCTCAGGAGAGGTTCAAATCATAGAAAGTTAGAGTATCACTCCTCTTGTACTTAAGTCGGTATTATGCCTTTTGTATCAAATTCGGATGCAATTTGTGTGTTTCATCGTCAATAAGAAGGTCCAAGGGATACACAAACCTGACGTGAAGCATCGGAATCTAAAACTGGACTCAAAGGAGAAGTTCAAATCATAGAAAGTTAGAGTGTCAGTCCCCTTGTACTTAAGTCGGCATTGTGACTTTTGTATTAAATGCAGATGCAAACTCTGTGTTTCATCGTCAATATAAGGGTCCAAGGGATACAGTAAACCTGAAGTGAAGCATCGGAATCTAAAACTGGACTCACAGGAGAGGTTCAATTATAGAAAAATAGAGTGTCAGTCCTCTTGCACATAAGTCGGCATTGTGCCTTTTGAATTAAATTCCAATGCAATTTCTGTGTTCCATCGTCAATAAGAAGGTCCAAGGTATACAGTAAATCTGAAGCGAAGCATCGGAATCTAAAACTGGACTCACAGGAGAGGTTCAAATCATAGAAAGTGAGACTGTCAGTCCTCTTGTACTTAGGTCGGCATTGTGCTGTTTGTATTAAATTCGGATGCAATTTCTGTAATTCAACGTCAATAAGAAGGTCCAAGGTAAACAGTATACCTGAAGTGAAGCATCAGAATCTAAATCTGGACCCACAGGAGAGGTTCAAATCGTAGAAAGTTAGACTGTCAGTCCTCTAGTACTTCAGTCGGCATTGTGCCTTTTGTATTAATTTGGGATGCAATTTCTGTGTTTCATCGACAATAAGACGGTTCAAGGAATACAGTAAACCTGAAGTGAAGCATCGGAATCTAAAACTGGACTCACAGGAGGGGTTTAAATCATAGAAAGTTTGGGTGTGAGTCCTCTTGTACTTAAGTCGGCATTGTGCCTTTTGTATTAAATTCGGATGAAATTTCTGTGTTTCATCGTCAAAAAGAAGGTTGAAGGTATACAGTAAACGTGAAGTGAAGCATCGGAATCTAAAGCTGGAATCTCAGGAGAGGTTCAAATCATAGAGAGTTAGAGTATCACTCCTCTTGTACTTTAGTCGGTATTATGCCTTTTGTATTAAATTCGGATGCAATTTCTGTGTTTCATCGTCAATAAGAAGGTCCAAGGGATACAGTAAACCTGAAGATAAGCATCGGAATCTAAAACTGGACTCACAGGAGAGGTTCAAATCATAGAAAGTTAGAGTGTCGGCCCTCTTCTACTTATGTCGGCATTGTGGCTTTTGTATTTAATTTGGATGCAAACTCTGTGTTTCATCGTCAGTAAGAAGGTCCAAGGGATAGAGTAAACGTGAAGTGAGGCATCGGAATCTAAAACTGAACTCACAGGAGATGTTCAAATCATAGAAAGTGAGAACGTCAGTCTTTCTGTACTTAAGTCGCCATTGTGGCTTTTGTATTAAATTAAGATGGCAGCCAAAAAGAGTTGCAGGATAGAATTTTTTTATTAAAATTCTTAACCAAGGTTTCGGTACATATAAATATACCTTCATCAGAAGTACATTTCTAAAATTACATCATGCACTAAAGAATAATGAAACAATTATGCCAAAAGCCGTCGTCAGTAATTAAAATATCATCTCCATTTGTACAACATGTGTAATAGGTACAGGATCAAAGCGAACTGTTCGCTTTGATCCTGTACCCATTACACATGTTGTACAAATGGAGATGATATTTTAATTACTGACGACGCCTTTTGGCATAATTGTTTCATTATTCTCCAGTGCATGATGTAATTTTAGAAATGTGCTTCTGATGAAGGTATATTTATATGTACCGAAACCTTGGTTAAGAATTTTAATAAAAAAATTCTATCCTGCAACTGTTTTTGGCTGCCATCCTTTATTGTGCAGAATTTCAACAGTTGCTGCTGCAGCCATGTTTAAAATCTTGAAATTAAATTAAGATGCTAACTCTGTGTTTCATCGTCAATAAGAAGGTCCAAGGGATACAGTAAACCTGAAGTTAAGCATCGGAGTCTAAAACTGGACTCACAGGAGAAGTTCAAATTCTAGAAAGTGAGAGTGTTAGTCCTCTTGTACTTAAGTAGGCATTGTGCCCTTTGTATTAAATTCCGATGCAATGTCTGTGTTTCATACGCGATAGAAAGGTGCAAGGTATACAGTAAACCTGAAGTGAAGCATCGGAATCTAAAACTGGATTCACAGGAGATGTTCAAATCATAGGAAATGAGAGTGTCAGTCCTCTTGTACTTAAGTCGGCATTGTGCCCTTTGTATTAAATTCGGAAGCAATTTCTGTGTTTCATCGTCAATAAGAAGGTCCAAGGCATTAAGTAAACCTGAAGTGAAGCATCAGAATCTAAAACTGGACTCACGGGAGAGGTTCAAATCATAGAAAGTGAGAGTGTCAGTCCACCTGTACTTAAGTTGGCATTGTGCCTTTTGTAATAAATTCGGATGCAATTTCTGTGTTTCATCATCAACAAGAAGGTCCAAGGGATACAGTAAACCTGAAGTGAAGCATCGGAATCTAAAACTGGACTCACAGGAGAGGTTCAAATCATAGAAAGTTAGAGTGTCAGTACTCTTGTACTTAAGTCGGCATTGTGCCCTTTGTATTAAATTCGGATGCAATTTCGGTGTTTAATCGACAATAAGAAGGTCCAAGGATACAGTAAACCTGAGGTGAAGCATCGGAATCTAAATTTGGACCCACAGGAGAGGTTCAATTATAGAAAGTTAGTGTGTCAGTCCTCTGGTACTTAAGACGGCATTGTGCCTTTTGAATTAAATTCCGATGCAATTTCTGTGTTCCATCGTCAATAAGAAGGTGCAAGGTATACAGTAAACCTGAAGTGAAGCATCGGAATCTAAAACTGGACTCACAGGAGAGGTTCAAATCTGTGAGAGTTAGGGTATCACTCCTCTTGTACTTAAGTCGGTATTGTGCCTTTTGTATTAAATTCGGATGCAATTTCTGTGTTACATCGTCAATAAGAAGGTCCAAGGGATACAGTAAATATCAAGTGATGCATCGTAATCTAAAACTGGACTCACAGGAGAGGTTCAAATCAGAGAAAGTGAGAGTGTCAGTCCTCATGTACTTAAGTCGGCATTGTGCCTTTTGTATTAAATTCAGATGGAATTTCTGTGTTTCATCGTCAATAAGAAGGTCCAAGGGATACAGTAAACCTGAAGTGAAGCATCGGAATCTAAAACTGGACTAACAGGAGAGGTTCAAATCATAGAAAGTGAGAGTGTCAGTCCTCTTGTACTTAAGTTGGCATTGTGCCTTTTGTATTTAATTCGTATGCAATTTATGTGATTCATCATCAATAAGAAGGTCCAAGGGATACAATAAACCTGAAGTGAAGCATCGGAATCCAAAACTGGACTCACAGGAGAGGTTCAAATCATAGAAAGTTAGTGTGTCAGTACTCTTGTACTTAAGTCGGCATTGTGGCTTTTGTATTAAATTCGGATGCAATTTCTGTGTTTCATCGTCAATAAGAAGGTCCAAGGGATACAGTAAACCTGAAGTGAAGCATCGGAATCTAAATCAGTACTCACAGGAGAAGTTCAAATCATAGAAAGTTAGAGTGCAAGTCCTCTAGTACTTAGGTCGGCATTGTGGCTTTTGTATTAAATTGGGATGCAATTTCTGTGTTTCATCGTCAATAAGAAGGTTGAAGGTTTACAGTAAACGTGAAGTGAAGCATCGGAATCTAAAACTGGAAACTCAGGAGAAGTTCAAATCATAGAGAGTTAGGGTATCACTCCTCTTGTACTTAAGTCGGTATTGTGCCTTTTGTATTAAATTCGGATGCAATTTCTGTGTTACATCGTCAATAAGAAGGTCCAAGGGATACAGTAAATATCAAGTGATGCATCGTAATCTAAAACTGGACTCACAGGAGAGGTTCAAATCAGAGAAAGTGAGAGTGTCAGTCCTCATGTACTTAAGTCGGCATTGTGCCTTTTGTATTAAATTCAGATGGAATTTCTGTGTTTCATCGTCAATAAGAAGGTCCAAGGGATACAGTAAACCTGAAGTGAAGCATCGGAATCTAAAACTGGACTCACAGGAGAGGTTCAAATCATAGAAAGTGAGAGTGTCAGTCCTCCTGTACTGAAGTTGGCATTGTGCCTTTTGTAATAAATTCGGATGCAATTTCTGTGTTTCATCATCAACAAGAAGGTCCAAGGGATACAGTAAACCTGAAGTGAAGCATCGGAATCTAAAACTGGACTCACAGGAGAGGTTCAAATCATAGAAAGTTAGAGTGTCAGTACTCTTGTACTTAAGTCGGCATTGTGCCTTTTGAATTAAATTCGGATGCAATTTCTGTGTTTAATCGACAATAAGAAGGTACAAGGGTACAGTAAACCTGAAGTGAAGCATCGGAATCTAAAATTGGACCCACAGGAGAGGTTCAATTATAGAAAGTTAGTGTGTCAGTCCTCTGGTACTTAAGACGGCATTGTGTCTTTTGGATTAAATTCCGATGCAATTTCTGTGTTCCATCGTCTATAAGAAGGTGCAAGGTATACAGTAAACCTGAAGTGAAGCATCGGAATCTAAAACTGGACTCACAGGAGAGGTTCAAATCATAGAAAGTGAGACTGTCAGTCCTCTTGTACTTAGGTCGGCATTGTGCTTTTTGTATTAAATTCGGATGCAATTTCTGTAATTCAACGTCAATAAGAAGGTCCAAGGTAAACAGTATACCTGAAGTGAAGCATCAGAATCTAAATCTGGACCCACAGGAGAGGTTCAAATCATAGAAAGTTAGACTGTCAGTCCTCTAGTACTTCAGTCGGCATTGTGCCTTTTGTATTAATTTGGGATGCAATTTCTGTGTTTCATCGACAAGAAGAAGGTTCAAGGAATACAGTTAACCTTAAGTGAAGCATCGGAATCTAAAACTGGACTCACATGAGAGGTTCAAATCTGTGAGAGTTAGGGTATCACTCCTCTTGTACTTACGTCGGTATTGTGCCTTTTGTATTAAATTCGGGTGCAATTTCTGTGTTTCATCGTCAATAAGAAGGTCCAAGGGATACAGTAAACCTGAAGTGATGCATCGTAATCTAAAACTGGACTCACAGGAGAGGTTCAAATCAGAGAAAGTGAGAGTGTCAGGCCTCATGCACTTAAGTCGGCATTGTGCCTTTTGTATTAAATTCGGATGCAATTTCTGTGTTTCATCGTCAATAAGAAGGTCCAAGGGATACAGTAAACCTGAAGTGAAGCATCGGAATCTAAAACTGGACTAACAGGAGAGGTTCAAATCATAGAAAGTGAGAGTGTCAGTCCTCTTGTACTTAAGTTGGCATTGTGCCTTTTGTATTTAATTCGTATGCAATTTATGTGATTCATCATCAATAAGAAGGTCCAAGGGATACAATAAACCTGAAGTGAAGCATCGGAATCCAAAACTGGACTCACAGGAGAGGTTCAAATCATAGAAAGTTAGTGTGTCAGTACTCTTGTACTTAAGTCGGCATTGTGGCTTTTGTATTAAATTCGGATGCAATTTCTGTGTTTCATCGACAATAAGAAGGTCCAAGGGATACAGTAAATCAGAAGTGAAGCATCGGAATCTAAATCAAAACTCACTGGAGAAGTTCAAATCATAGAAAGTTAGAGTGTAAGTCCTCTAGTACTTAGGTCGGCATTGTGCCTTTTGTATTAAATTGGGATGCAATTTCTGTGTTTCATCGTCAATAAGAAGGTTGAAGGTTTACAGTAAACGTGAAGTGAAGCATCGGAATCTAAAGCTGGAATCTCAGGAGAGGTTCAAATCATAGAGAGTTAGAGTATTACTCCTCTTGTACTTTAGTCGGTATTATGCCTTTTGTATTAAATTCGGATGCAATTTCTGTGTTTCATCGTCAATAAGAAGGTCCAAGGGATACACAAACCTGAATTGAAGCATCGTAATCTAAAAGTGGACTCACAGGAGAGGTTCAAATCATAGAAAGTTAGAGTGTCAGTCCTCTTGCAGTTAAGTCGGCATTGTGACTTTTGTATTAAATTCAGATGCAAACTCTGTGTTTCATCGTCAATAAGAAGGTCCAAGGGATACAGTAAACCTGAAGTTAAGCATCGGAATCTAAAACTGGACTCACAGGAGAGGTTCAAATCATAGAAAGTTAGCGTGTCGGCCCTCTTGTACTTATGTCGACATTGTGGCGTTTGCATTAAATTCGGATGCTATATCTGTGTTTCCTCGTCAATAAGAAGGTCCATGGGATACAGTAAACCTGAAGTGATGCATCGGAATCTAAAACTGGACTCACAGGAGAGGTTCAAATGATAGAAAGTTAGAGTGTCAGTCCACTTGTTCTTAATTCGGCATTGTGACTTTTGTATTACATTCAGATGCAAACTCTGTGTTTCATCGTCAATTAGAAGGTCCAAGGGATACAGTAAACCTGAAGTTAAGCATCTGAATCTATAGCTGGACTCACAGGAGAGGTTCAAATCATTGAAAAGTAGAGTGTCGGCCCTCTTGTACTTATGTCGGCATTGTGGCTTTTGTATTTAATTCGGATGCAAACTCTGTGTTTCATCGTCAATAAGAGGGTCCAAGGGATACAGTAAATCTGAAGTGAAGCATCGGAATCTAAAACTGGACTCACAGCAGGGGTTTAAATCATAGATAGTTTGGGTGTGAGTCCTCTTGTACTTAAGTCGGCATTGTGCCTTTTGTATTAAATTCGGATGAAATATCTGTGTTTCATCGTCAAAAAGAAGGTTGAAGGTATACAGTAAACGTGAAGTGAAGCATCGGAATCTAAAACTGGAATCTCAGGAGAGGTTCAAATCATAGAGAGTTAGAGTATCACTCCTCTTGTACTTTAATCGGTATTATGCCTTTTGTATTAAATTCGGATGCAATTTCTGTGTTTCATCGTGAATAAGAAGGTCCAGGGGATAAAAAAACCTGAATTGAAGCATCGGAATCTAAAACTGGACTCACAGGAGAGGTTCAAATCACAGAATGTTAGAGTGCCAGTCCTCTTGCACTTAAGTCGGCATTGTGACTTTTGTATTAAATTCAGATGCGAACTCTGTGTTTCATCGTCAATAAGAAGGTCCAAGGGATACAGTAAACCTGAAGTTAAGCATCGGAATCTAAAACTGGACTTACAGGAGAGGTTAAAATCATAGAAAATTATAGTGTCTGCCCTCTTGTACTTATGTCGGCATTCTGGCTTTTGTATTTAATTCGGATGCAAACTCTGTGTTTCATCGTCAGTAAGAAGGTCCAAGGGATAGAGTAAACGAGAAGTGAGGCATCGGAATCTAAAACTGAACTCACAGGTGATGTTCAAATCATAGAAAGTGAGAACGTCAGTCTTTTTGTACTTAAGTCGGCATTGTGGCTTTTGTATTAAATTAAGATGCTAACTCTGTGTTTCATCGTCAATAAGAAGGTCCAAGGGATACAGTAAACCTGAAGTAAAGCAGTCCTCTTGTACTTAAGTAGGCATTGTGCCCTTTGTATTAAATTCCGATGCAATGTCTGTGTTTCATCGTCGATAGAAAGGTGCAAGGTATACAGTAAACCTGAAGTGAAGCATCGGAATCTAAAACTGGACTCACAGGAGAGGTTCAAATTATAGAAAGTGAGAGCCTCAGTCCTCTTGTACTTAAGTAGGCATTGTGCCCTTTGTATTAAATTCCGATGCAATGTCTGTGTTTCATCGTCGATAGGAAGGTGCAAGGTATACAGTAAACCTGAAGTGAAGCATCGGAATCTAAAACTGGATTTACAGGAGATGTTCAAATCATAGGAAATGAGAGTGTCAGTCCTCTGGTACTTAAGTCGGCATTGTGCCCTTTGTATTAAATTCGGAAGCAATTTCTGTGTTTCATCGTCAATAAGAAGGTCCAAGGGATACAGTAAACCTGAAGTGAAACATCGGAATCTAAAACTGGACTCACAGGAGAGGTTCAATTATAGAAAAATAGAGTGTCAGTCCTCTTGCACATAAGTCGGCATTGTGCCTTTTGAATTAAATTCCAATGCAATTTCTGTGTTCCATCGTCAATAAGAAGGTCCAAAGTATACAGTAAATCTGAAGTGAAGCATCGGAATCTAAAACTGGACTCACAGGAGAGGTTCAAATCATAGAAAGTTAGAGTGTCAGTACTCTTGTACTTAAGTCGGCATTGTGGCTTTTGTATTAAATTAAGATGCAATATCTGTGTTTCCTCGTCAATAAGAAGGTCCATGGGATACAGTAAAACTGAAGTGAAGCATTGGAATCTAAAACTGGACCACAGGAGAAGTTCAAATCATAGAAAGTTAGAGTGTAAGTCCTCTAGTACTTAGGTCGGCATTGTGCCTTTTGTATTAAATTGGGATGCAATTTCTGTGTTTCATCGTCAATAAGAAGGTTGAAGGTTTACAGTAAACGTGAAGTGAAGCATCGGAATCTAAAACTGGAATCTCAGGAGTGGTTCAAATCATAGAGAGTTAGAGTATCACTCCTCTTGTACTTTAGTCGGTATTATGCTTTTTGTATTAAATTCGGATGCAATTTCTGTGTTTCATCGTCAATAAGAAGGTCCAAGGGATACACAAACATGAAGTGAAGCATCGGAATCTAAAACTGGACTCACAGGAGAGGTTCAAATCATAGAAAGTTAGAGTGTCAGTCCACTTGTTCTTAATTCGGCATTGTGACTTTTGTATTTCATTCAGATGCAAATTCTGTGTTTCATCGTCAATAAGAAGGTCCAAGGGATACAGTAAACCTGAAGGAAAGCATCGGAATCTAAAACTGGACTCACAGGAGAGGTTCAAATTATAGAAAGTGAGAGAGTCAGTCCTCTTGTACTTAAGTAGGCATTGTGCCCTTTGTATTAAATTCCGATGCAATTTCTGTGTTTCATTGTCGATAGGAAGGTGCAAGGTATGCAGTAAACCTAAAGTGAAGCATCGGAATCTAAAACTGGATTCACAGGACAGGTTCAAATCATAGGAAATGAGAGTGTCAGTCCTCTTGTACTTAAGTCGGCATTGTGCCCTTTGTATTAAATTCGGAAGCAATTTCTGTGTTTCATCGTCAATAAGAAGGTCCAAGGGATACAGTAAACTTGAAGTGAACCATCAGAATCTAAAACTTGACTCACGGGAGAGGTTCAATTCATAGAAAGTGAGAGTGTCAGTCCTCCTGTACTTAAGTTGGCATTGTGCCTTTTGTAATAAATTCGGATGCAATTTCTGTGTTTCATCATCAACAAGAAGATCCAAATGATACAGTAAACCTGAAGTGAAGCATCGGAATCTAAAACTGGACTCACAGGAGAGGTTCAAATCATAGAAAGTCAGAGTGTCAGTATTCTTGTACTTAAGTCGCCATTGTGCCTTTTCTATTACATTCGGCTGCAATTTCTGTGTTTAATCGACAATAAGAAGGTCCGAAGGACACAGTAAACCTGAAGAGAAGCATCGGAATCTAAAACTGGACTCACAGGAGAGGTTCAAAGCTTAGAAAATTAGAGTGTCTGTCCTCTTGTACTTAATTTGGCATTGTGCCTTTTGATTTTAATCCCGATGCAATTTCTGTGTTTCATCGTCAATAAGAAGGTGCAAGGTATACAGGAAACCTGAAGTGAAGCATCGGAATCTAAAACTGGTCTCACAGGAGAGGTTCAAATCACAGAAAGTGAGAGTGTCAGTCCTCTTTTACTTAAGTCGGCATTGTGCCTTTTGTATTAAATTCGGAAGCAAACTCTGTGTTTCATCGTCAATAAGAAGGTCCAAGTGATACAGTAAACCTGAAGTGAAGCATCGGAATCAAAAACTGGACTCACGGGAGAGGTTCAAATCATAGAAAGTGAGAGTGTCAGTCCTCTTGTACTTAATTCGGCATTGTGCCTTTTGTATTAAATTCCGATGCACTTTCTGTGTTTCATCGACAATAAAAGGTGCAAGGTATACAGGAAACCTGAAGTGAAGCATCGGAATCTAAAACTGGTCTCACAGGAGATGTTCAAATCATAGAAAGTGAGAACGTCAGTCCTTTTGTACTTAAGTCGGCATTGTGCCTTTTGTGTTACATTCCGATGCAAACTCTGTGTTTCATCGTCAATAAGAAGGTCCAAGGGATACAGTAAACCTGAAGTAAAGCATCGGAATCTAAAACTGGACTCACAGGAGTGGTTCAAATTATAGAAAGTGAGAGAGTCAGTCCTCATGTACTTAAGTAGGCATTGTGCCCTTTGTATTAAATTCCGATGCAATTTCTGTGTTTCATTGTCGATAGGAAGGTGCAAGGTATACAGTAAACCTGAAGTAAAGCATCGGAATCTAAAACTGGACTCACAGGAGAGGTTCAAAGCTTAGAAAATTAGAGTGTCTGTCCTCTTGTACTTAAGTCGGCATTGTGCCTTTTGAATTTAATTCCGATGCAATTTCTGTGTTTCATCGTCAATAAGAAGGTGCAAGGTATACAGTAAACCTGAAGTGAAGCATCGGAATCTAAAACTGGATTCACAGGACAGGTTCAAATCATAGGAAATGAGAGTGTCAGTCCTCTTGTACTTAGGTCGGCATTGTGCCCTTTGTATTAAATTCGGAAGCAATTTCTGTGTTTCATCGTCAATAAGAAGGTCCAAGGGATACAGTAAACCTGAAGTGAACCATCAGAATCTAAAACTTGACTCACGGGAGAGGTTCAATTCATAGAAAGTGAGAGTGTCAGTCCTCCTGTACTTAAGTTGGGATTGTGCCTTTTGTAATAAATTCGGATGCAATTTCTGTGTTTCATCATCAACAAGAAGATCCAAATGATACAGTAAACCTGAAGTGAAGCATCGGAATCTAAAACTGGACTCACAGGAGAGGTTCAAATCATAGAAAGTTAGAGTGTCAGTATTCTTGTACTTAAGTCGCCATTGTGACTTTTCTATTAAATTCGGCTGCAATTTCTGTGTTTAATCGACAATAAGAAGGTCCAAAGGACACAGTAAACCTGAAGAGAAGCATCGGAATCTAAAACTGGACTCACAGGAGATGTTCAAATCATAGAAAGTGAGAACGTCAGTCCTTATGTACTTAAGTCGGCATTGTGCCTTTTGTATTACATTCCGATGCAAACTCTGTGTTTCATCGACAATAAGAAGGTCCAAGGGATACAGTAAACCTGAAGTAAAGCATCGGAATCTAAAACTGGACTCACAGGAGAGGTTAAAATTATAGAAAGTGTGAGTGTCAGTCCTCTTGTACTTAAGTAGGCATTGTGCCTTTTGTATTAAATTCCGATGCAATTTCTGTGTTTCATCGTCGATAGGAAGGTGCAAGGTATACAGTAAACCTGAAGTGAAGCATCGGAATCTAAAACTGGATTCACAGGACAGGTTCAAATCATAGGAAATGAGTGTGCCAGTCCTCTTGTACTTAAGTCGGCATTGTGCCCTTTGTATTAAATTCGGAAGCAATTTCTGTGTTTCATCGTCAATAAGAAGGTCCAAGGGATACAGTAAACCTGAAGTGAAGCATCTGAATCTAAAACTGGACTCACGGGAGAGGTTCAAATCATAGAAAGTGAGAGTGTCAGTCCTCCTGTACTTAAGTTGGCATTGTGCCTTTTGTAATAAATTCGGATGCAATTTCTGTGTTTCATCATCAACAAGAAGATCCAAGGGATACAGTAAACCTGAAGTGAAGCATCGGAATCTTATACTGGACTCACAGGAGAGGTTCAAATCATAGAAAGATAGAGTGTCAGTACTCTTGTACTTAAGTCGCCATTGTACCTTTACTATTAAATTCGGCTGCAATTACTGTGTTTAATCGACAATAAGAAGGTCCAAAGGATACAGTAAACCCGAAGAGAAGCATCGGAATCTAAAACTGGACTCACAGGAGAGGTTCAATTATAGAAAGTTAGTGTGTCAGTTCTCTGGTACTTAAGTCGGCATTGTGCCTTTTGAATTTAATTCGGATGCAATATCTTTGTTTCATCGTCAATAAGAAAGTCCAAGGGATACAGTAAACCTGAAGTGAAGCATTGGAATCTGAAACTGGACTCACAGCAGAGGTTCAAATCATAAAGAGTGAGAGTGTCAGTCCTCCTGTACTTAAGTCGGCAATGTGCCTTTTGTATTAAATTCGAATGAAATTTCTGTGTCTCATCGTCAATAAGAAGGTGCAAGGTATACGGTAAACCTGAAGTGAAGCATCAGAATGTAAAACTGGACTCACAGGTAAGGTTCAAATCTTAGAAAATTAGAGTGTCTGTCCTCTTGTACTTAAGTCGGCATTGTGCCTTTTGAATTTAATTCCGATGCAATTTCTGTGTTTCATCGTCAATAAGAAGGTGCAAGGTATACAGGAAACCTGAAGTGAAGCACCGGAATCTAAAACTGGTCTCACAGGAGAGGTTCAAATCACAGAAAGTGAGAGTGTCAGTCCTCTTTTACTTAAGTCGGCATTGTGCCTTTTGTATTAAATTCGGATGCAAACTCTGTGTTTCATCGTCAATAAGAAGGTCCAAGTGATACAGTAAACCTGAAGTGAAGCATCGGAATCAAAAACTGGACTCACGGGAGAGGTTCAAATCATAGAAAGTGAGAGTGTCAGTCCTCTTGTACTTAATTCGGCATTGTGCCTTTTGTATAAAATTCCGATGCACTTTCTGTGTTTCATCGACAATAAAAGGTGCAAGGTATACAGGAAACCTGAAGTGAAGCATCGGAATCTAAAACTGGTCTCACAGGAGATGTTCAAATCATAGAAAGTGAGAACGTCAGTCCTTTTGTACTTAAGTCGGCATTGTGCCTTTTGTATTACATTCCGATGCAAACTCTGTGTTTCATCGTCAATAAGAAGGTCCAAGGGATACAGTAAACCTGAAGTAAGGCATCGGAATCTAAAACTGGACTCACAGGAGGGGTTCAAATTATAGAAAGTGAGAGAGTCAGTCCTCTTGTACTTAAGTAGGCATTGTGCCCTTTGTATTAAATTCCGATGCAATTTCTGTGTTTCATTGTCGATAGGAAGGTGCAAGGTATACAGTAAACCTGAAGTGAAGCATCGGAATCTAAAACTGGATTCACAGGACAGGTTCAAATCATAGGAAATGAGAGTGTCAGTCCTCTTGTACTTAAGTCGGCATTGTGCCCTTTGTATTAAATTCGGAAGCAATTTCTGTGTTTCATCGTCAATAAGAAGGTCCAAGGGATACAGTAAACCTGAAGTGAACCATCAGAATCTAAAACTTGACTCACGGGAGAGGTTCTATTCATAGAAAGTGAGAGTGTCAGTCCTCCTGTACTTAAGTTGGCATTGTGCCTTTTGTAATAAATTCGGATGCAATTTCTGTGTTTCATCATCAACAAGAAGATCCAAATGATACAGTATACCTGAAGTGAAGCATCGGAATCTAAAACTGGACTCACAGGAGAGGTTCAAATCATAGAAAGTTAGAGTGTCAGTATTCTTGTACTTAAGTCGCCATTGTGCTTTTTCTATTAAATTCGGCTGATATTTCTGTGTTTAATCGACAATAAGAAGGTCCAAAGGACACAGTAAACCTGAAGAGAAGCATCGGAATCTAAAACTGGACTCACAGGAGATGTTCAAATCATAGAAAGTGAGAACGTCAGTCCTTATGTACTTAAGTCGGCATTGTGCTTTTGTATTACATTCCGATGCAAACTCTGTGTTTCATCGACAATAAGAAGGTCCAAGGGATGCAGTAAACCTGAAGTAAAGCATCGGAATCTAAAACTGGACTCACAGGAGAGGTTCAAATTATAGAAAGTGTGAGTGTCAGTCCTCTTGTACTTAAGTAGGCATTGTGCCCTTTGTATTAAATTCCGATGCAATTTCTGTGTTTCATCGTCGATAGGAAGGTGCAAGGTATACAGTAAACCTGAAGTGAAGCATCGGGATCTAAAACTGGATTCACAGGACAGGTTCAAATCATAGGAAATGAGTGTGCCAGTCCTCTTGTACTTAAGTCGGCATTGTGCCCTTTGTATTAAATTCGGAAGCAATTTCTGTGTTTCATCGTCAATAAGAAGGTCCAAGGGATACAGTAAACCTGAAGTGAAGCATCAGAATCTAAAACTGGACTCACGGGAGAGGTTCAAATCATAGAAAGTGAGAGTGTCAGTCCTCCTGTACTTAAGTTGGCATTGTGCCTTTTGTAATAAATTCGGATGCAATTTCTGTGTTTCATCATCAACAAGAAGATCCAAGGGATACAGTAAACCTGAAGTGAAGCATCGGAATCTTAAACTGGACTCACAGGAGAGGTTCAAATCATAGAAAGATAGTGTCAGTACTCTTGTACTTAAGTCGCCATTGTACCTTTACTATTAAATTCGGCTGCAATTTCTGTGTTTAATCGACAATAAGAAGGTCCAAAGTATACAGTAAACCCGAAGAGAAGCATCGGAATCTAAAACTGGACTCACAGGAGAGGTTCAATTATAGAAAGTTAGTGTGTCAGTTCTCTGGTACTTAAGTCGGCATTGTGCCTTTTGAATTTAATTCGGATGCAATATCTGTGTTTCATCGTCAATAAGAAGGTCCAAGGGATACAGTAAACCTGAAGTGAAGCATTGGAATCTGAAACTGGACTCACAGCAGAGGTTCAAATCATAAAGAGTGAGAGTGTCAATCCTCCTGTACTTAAGTCGGCAATGTGCCTTTTGTATTAAATTCGAATGACATTTCTGTGTCTCATCGTCAATAAGAAGGTGCAAGGTATACGGTAAACCTGAAGTGAAGCATCAGAATCTAAAACTGGACTCACAGGAGAGGTTCAAATCTTAGAAAATTAGAGTGTCTGTCCTCTTGTACTTAAGTCGGCATTGTGCCTTTTGAATTTAATTCCGATGCAATTTCTGTGTTTCATCGTCAATAAGAAGGTGCAAGGTATACAGGAAACCTGAAGTGAAGCACCGGAATCTAAAACTGGTCTCACAGGAGAGGTTCAAATCACAGAAAGTGAGAGTGTCAGTCCTCTTTTACTTAAGTCGGCATTGTGCCTTTTGTATTAAATTCGGATGCAAACTCTGAGTTTCATCGTCAATAAGAAGGTCCAAGTGATACAGTAAACCTGAAGTGAAGCATCGGAATCAAAAACTGGACTCACGGGAGAGGTTCAAATCATAGAAAGTGAGAGTGTCAGTCCTCTTGTACTTAATTCGGCATTGTGCCTTTTGTATAAAATTCCGATGCACTTTCTGTGTTTCATCGACAATAAAAGGTGCAAGGTATACAGGAAACCTGAAGTAAAGCATCGGAATCTAAAACTGGTCTCACAGGAGATGTTCAAATCATAGAAAGTGAGAACGTCAGTCCTTTTGTACTTAAGTCGGCATTGTGCCTTTTGTATTACATTCCGATGCAAACTCTGTGTTTCATCGTCAATAAGAAGGTCCAAGGGATACAGTAAACCTGAAGTAAAGCATCGGAATCTAAAACTGGACTCACAGGAGGGGTTCAAATTATAGAAAGTGAGAGAGTCAGTCCTCTTGTACTTAAGTAGGCATTGTGCCCTTTGTATTAAATTCCGATGCAATTTCTGTGTTTCATTGTCGATAGGAAGGTGCAAGGTATACAGTAAACCTGAAGTGAAGCATCGGAATCTAAAACTGGATTCACAGGACAGGTTCAAATCATAGGAAATGAGAGTGTCAGTCCTCTTGTACTTAAGTCGGCATTGTGCCCTTTGTATTAAATTCGGAAGCAATTTCTATGTTTCATCGTCAATAAGAAGGTCCAAGGGATACAGTAAACCTGAAGTGAACCATCAGAATCTAAAACTTGACTCACGGGAGAGGTTCAATTCATAGAAAGTGAGAGTGTCAGTCCTCCTGTACTTAAGTTGGCATTGTGCCTTTTGTAATAAATTCGGATGCAATTTCTGTGTTTCATCATCAACAAGAAGATCCAAATGATACAGTATACCTGAAGTGAAGCATCGGAATCTAAAACTGGACTCACAGGAGAGGTTCAAATCATAGAAAGTTAGAGTGTCAGTATTCTTGTACTTAAGTCGCCATTGTGCCTTTTCTATTAAATTCGGCTGATATTTCTGTGTTTAATCGACAATAAGAAGGTCCAAAGGACACAGTAAACCTGAAGAGAAGCATCGGAATCTAAAACTGGACTCACAGGAGATGTTCAAATCATAGAAAGTGAGAACGTCAGTCCTTATGTACTTAAGTCGGCATTGTGCTTTTGTATTACATTCCGATGCAAACTCTGTGTTTCATCGACAATAAGAAGGTCCAAGGGATGCAGTAAACCTGAAGTAAAGCATCGGAATCTAAAACTGGACTCACAGGAGAGGTTCAAATTATAGAAAGTGTGAGTGTCAGTCCTCTTGTACTTAAGTAGGCATTGTGCCCTTTGTATTAAATTCCGATGCAATTTCTGTGTTTCATCGTCGATAGGAAGGTGCAAGGTATACAGTAAACCTGAAGTGAAGCATCGGGATCTAAAACTGGATTCACAGGACAGGTTCAAATCATAGGAAATGAGTGTGCCAGTCCTCTTGTACTTAAGTCGGCATTGTGCCCTTTGTATTAAATTCGGAAGCAATTTCTGTGTTTCATCGTCAATAAGAAGGTCCAAGGGATACAGTAAACCTGAAGTGAAGCATCAGAATCTAAAACTGGACTCACGGGAGAGGTTCAAATCATAGAAAGTGAGAGTGTCAGTCCTCCTGTACTTAAGTTGGCATTGTGCCTTTTGTAATAAATTCGGATGCAATTTCTGTGTTTCATCATCAACAAGAAGATCCAAGGGATACAGTAAACCTGAAGTGAAGCATCGGAATCTTAAACTGGACTCACAGGAGAGGTTCAAATCATAGAAAGATAGTGTCAGTACTCTTGTACTTAAGTCGCCATTGTACCTTTACTATTAAATTCGGCTGCAATTTCTGTGTTTAATCGACAATAAGAAGGTCCAAAGTATACAGTAAACCCGAAGAGAAGCATCGGAATCTAAAACTGGACTCACAGGAGAGGTTCAATTATAGAAAGTTAGTGTGTCAGTTCTCTGGTACTTAAGTCGGCATTGTGCCTTTTGAATTTAATTCGGATGCAATATCTGTGTTTCATCGTCAATAAGAAGGTCCAAGGGATACAGTAAACCTGAAGTGAAGCATTGGAATCTGAAACTGGACTCACAGCAGAGGTTCAAATCATAAAGAGTGAGAGTGTCAGTCCTCCTGTACTTAAGTCGGCATTGTGCCTTTTTTTTTAAATTCGAATGAAATTTCTGTGTCTCATCGTCAATAAGAAGGTGCAAGGTATACGGTAAACCTGAAGTGAAGCATCAGAATCTAAAACTGGAGTCACAGGAGAGGTTCAAATCTTAGAAAATTAGAGTGTCTGTCCTCTTGTACTTAAGTCGGCATTGTGCCTTTTGAATTTAATTCCGATGCAATTTCTGTGTTTCATCGTCAATAAGAAGGTGCAAGGTATACAGGAAACCTGAAGTGAAGCATCGGAATCTAAAACTGGTCTCACAGGAGAGGTTCAAATCACAGAAAGTGAGAGTGTCAGTCCTCTTTTACTTAAGTCGGCATTGTGCCTTTTGTATTAAATTCGGATGCAAACTCTGTGTTTCGTCGTCAATAAGAAGGTCCAAGTGATACAGTAAACCTGAAGTGAAGCATCGGAATCTAAAACTGGACTCACGGGAGAGGTTCAAATCATAGAAAGTGAGACTGTCAGTCCTCTTGTACTTAATTCGGCATTGTGCCTTTTGTATTAAATTCCGATGCACTTTCTGTGTTTCATCGACAATAAAAGGTGCAAGGTATACAGTCAACCTGAAGTGAATCATCGGAATCTAAAACTGGACTCACAGGAGAGGTTCAAATCATAGAAATTTAGAGTGTCAGTCCTCTTGTAATTAACTCGGCATTGTTCCTTTTGTATTAAATTCGGATGCAATTTCTGTGTTTCATCGTCAATAAGAAGGTCCATGGGATACAGTAAACCTGAAGTGAAGCATCGGAATCTAAATCTGGACTCTCAGGAGAGGTTCAAATCATAGAAAGTTAGAGTGTCAGTCCTCTTGTACTTAGGTCGGCAATCTGCCTTTTGTAATAAATTCGGATGCAATTTAGGTGTTCCATCGTCAATAAGAAGGTGCAAGGTATACAGTAAACCTGAAGTGAAGCATCGGAATCTAAAACTGGACTCACAGGAGAGGTTCAAATCTTGGAAAATTAGAGTGTCTGTCCTCTTGTACTTAAGTCGGCATTGTGCCTTTTGAATTTATTTCCGATGCAGTTTCTGTGTTTCATCGTCAAAAAGAAGGTGCAAGGTATACAGTAAACCTGAAGTGAAGCATCGAAATCTAAAGCTGGACTCACAGGAGAAGTTCAAATGACAGAAAGTGAGAGTGTCAGTCCTCGTTTACTTAAGTCGGCATTGTGCCTTTTGTATTAAATTCAGATGCAATTTCTGTGTTTCATCGTCAGTAAGAAGGTCCAAGGGATACAGTAAACCTGAAGTGAAGCATCGGAAACTGAAACTGGACTCACAGGAGACGTTCAAATCATAGAAAGTGACAGTGTCAGTCCTCTTTTACTTAAGTCGGCATTGTGCCTTTTGTATTCAATTCCGATGCACTTTCTGTGTTTCATCGTCAATAAGAAGGTGCAAGGTATACAGTTAACCTGAAGTGAAGCATCGGAATCTAAAACTGGACTAACAGGAGAGGTTCAAATCATAGAAAGTTAGAGTGTCACTCCTCTAGTACTTCAGTCGGCATTGTGCCTTTTGTATTAAATTCGAATGCAATTTCTGTGATTCATCGTCAATAAGAAGGTGCATGGTATACAGTAAACCCGAAGTGAAGCATCGGAATCTAAAACTTGACTCACAGGAGAGGTTCAAATATCAGAAAGTAAGAGTGTCCGTCCTCTTTTACTTAAGTCGGCATTGTGCCTTTTGAATTAAATTCGGATGCAATTTCAGTGGATCATCGTCAATAAGAAGGTCCAAGGTATACAGTAAACCTGAAGTGAAGCTTCGGAATCTGAAACTGGACTCACAGGAGAGGTTCAAATCATAGAAAGTTAGAGTGTCAGTCCTCTTGTACTTAAGTCGGCATTGTGCCTTTTGTATTAAATTCGGATGCAAACTCTGTGTTTCATCGTCAATAAGAAGGTCCAAGTGTTACAGTAAACCTGAAGTGAAGAATCGGAATCTAAAACTGGACTCACAGGAGAAGTTCAAATCATAGAAAGTGAGAGTGTCAGTCCTCTTTCACATAAGTCGGCATTGTGCCTTTTGTATTAAATTCCGATGCTCTTTCTGTGTTTCATCGTCAATAAGAAGGTGCATGGTATACAGTAAACCTGAAGAGTAGCATCGGAATCTAAAACTGGACTCACAGGAGAGGTTCAAATCATAGAAAGTGAGACTGTCAGTCCTCTTGTCCTTAATTCGGCATTGTGCCTTTTGTATTAAATTCGGATGCAAATTCTGTGTTTCATCGTCAATAAGAAGGTCCAAGGTAAACTGTATACCTCAAGTGAAGCATCGGAAACTAAAACTGGACTCACAGGAGAGGTTCAAATCATATAAAGTTAGAGTTTATGATGTTACTTTAAATCCGTCTTGATTGCAATTTTTTTTTTTATTATTTATATGATTGGTTTCGGTTCATTCAGAACCATCTTCTGATCTGTAAAAATAATTATACTAATTTACTATTTCACGAAAGAAAATCTGTTTCATACTATCTTATCAACATCAAATGTACCAGAACGTACCTGATATTTAAGTTACAGGAGTAACCCGCCCAATTCAGCAACTTTCACATGCTACGTCACATAAAATTGGTTGGCAGAGTGCACGTCATTTATATTAATTATAACACTATTTTCGACAGGTGGCGTCTGGTACATTTGTTACATTCCATTTGCACATACTGTATTCAGTAGATCTTTTTTATATTAAAAATATTTAATTAAGATATGTAGATGTCAAAGCTAAAATCTGTACTTGTCTAGATTAAAAAACAGTAAAATTACCATTTTTATACGATCTAACAGGCATAGGGCGATTTATATATCTATGGTGCTGGTGTGAACTTGTTTTCTTCTACGGTCTGCTTCCGTGGTTCCCGCCACTTTGGTGTTGTGCCGCGGTCCGCTTAGTCGTCTGCTGTCCATCGCCGCGGGCAAGAGGGCCGCACAGGAGGGCCCCGTCAACGACGCCAGGCGTTGCACGCGTCTTCCGGCTTCTCCACCGCGCTCCATCTCTCATCCCTCGGCCTGGATCTCCATACGCAACAGTTGTCATCTTAGTAGGTCGTCATAAATCTAAAATAGGCGTTATGATTGAATTCGCTTTGTTCGTTGAGGATTAAATCCGGATCTTTATTTTTGTGGGTGTATATTTCGATCTCTTCTAAAATGTTAAGGAACCGTCCCTTGTGAGCTCTATGCAGGATGTCTAAGTTGTTTTCAATATTCGTGACTGAGTGCTTTGCCGCAGCCATATGCGCCCCAAAAGCTGTTTTGTTTTGAGAGTAGGTGTGCTCCCTGAATCTGGTTTCAAAGTTCCTACCAGTCTGCCCTATATATTGTTTACAGCAGTCATTACATTTGATCTTATATACACCTGAATCTTGAAATTTATTCCTACTATTACATATTCTATGCCGGAGCTTCAATTTTAACGTGTTATTTGTTCGGAACCCTATTTTAACGTCGGATTTACGAAAGCATCTTTCAATTTTGTCTGCAATTCTTCCATTGTAAGTGAGAGCTACATATTTTTTCTTGTTGTTCCTCTTAACTGCTTCCTGCCTTCCTTCTGTTTGTTCCATTTGCCTCTTCTTTATCTTCCTATAAATATTCATCACATGCTTACACGTATATCCGTTCGCTACGGCCACTTGTTTTAAAATACTTAAATCCTTTTCTACTTCGTGTTGGCTTAGTGGCAATCTTTTTTGCTGAGAAAGTTAGAGTGTCAGTCCTCTAGTACTTAAGTCGGCATTGTGCCTTTTGTATTAAATTGGGATGCAATTTCTGTGTTTCATTGTCAATAATAAGGTCCAAGGGATACAGTAAACCTGAACTGAAGCATCGGAATCTAAAACTGGACTCACAGGAGAGGTTCAAATCATAGAAAGTGAGAGTGTCAATCCTCTTTTACTTAAGTCGGCATTGTGCCTTTTGTATTAAATTCGGATGCAATTTCTGTGTTTCATCGTCAATGAGAAGGTCCAAGGTATACAGTAAACCTAAAGTGAAGCATCGGAATCTAAAACTGGACTCACAGGAGAGGTACAAATCAGTGAGAGTTAGAGCATCACTCCTCTTTACTTAAGTCGGAATTGTGCCTTCTGTATTAAATTCGGATGCAATTTCTGTGTTTCATTGTCAATAAGAAGGTCCAAGGGATACAGTAAACCTGAAGTGAACCATCAGAATCTAAAACTTGACTCACGGGAGAGGTTCAATTAATAGAAAGTGAGAGTGTCAGTCCTCCTGTACTTAAGTTGGCATTGTGCCTTTTGTAATAAATTCGGATGCAATTTCTGTGTTTCATCATCAACAAGAAGATCCAAATGATACAGTAAACCCGAAGTGAAGCATCGGAATCTAAAACTGGACTCACAGGAGAGGTTCAAATCATAGAAAGTTAGAGTGTCAGTATTCTTGTACTTAAGTCGCCATTGTGCCTTTTCTATTAAATTCGGCTGCAACTTCTGTGTTTAATCGACAATAAGAAGGTCCAAAGGACACAGTAAACCTGAAGAGAAGCATCGGAATCTAAAACTGGACTCACAGGAGAAGTTCAAATCATAGAAAGTGAGAACGTCAGTCCTTATGTACTTAAGTCGGCATTGTGCCTTTTGTATTACATTCCGATGCAAACTCTGTGTTTCATCGACAATAAGAAGGTCCAAGGGATACAGTAAACCTGAAGTAAAGCATCGGAATCTAAAACTGGACTCACAGGAGAGGTTCAAATTATAGAAAGTGTGAGTGTCAGTCCTCTTGTACTTAAGTAGGCATTGTGCCCTTTGTATTAAATTCCGATGCAATTTCTGTGTTTCATCGTCGATAGGAAGGTGCAAGGTATACAGTAAACCTGAAGTGAAGCATCGGGATCTAAAACTGGATTCACAGGACAGGTTCAAATCATAGGAAATGAGTGTGCCAGTCCTCTTGTACTTAAGTCGGCATTGTGCCCTTTGTATTAAATTCGGAAGCAATTTCTGTGTTTCATCGTCAATAAGAAGGTCCAAGGGATACAGTAAACCTGAAGTGAAGCATCAGAATCTAAAACTGGACTCACGGGAGAGGTTCAAATCATAGAAAGTGAGAGTGTCAGTCCTCCTGTACTTAAGTTGGCATTGTGCCTTTTGTAATAAATTCGGATGCAATTTCTGTGTTTCATCATCAACAAGAAGATCCAAGGGATACAGTAAACCTGAAGTGAAGCATCGGAATCTTAAACTGGACTCACAGGAGAGGTTCAAATCATAGAAAGATAGTGTCAGTACTCTTGTACTTAAGTCGCCATTGTACCTTTACTATTAAATTCGGCTGCAATTTCTGTGTTTAATCGACAATAAGAAGGTCCAAAGTATACAGTAAACCCGAAGAGAAGCATCGGAATCTAAAACTGGACTCACAGGAGAGGTTCAATTATAGAAAGTTAGTGTGTCAGTTCTCTGGTACTTAAGTCGGCATTGTGCCTTTTGAATTTAATTCGGATGCAATATCTGTGTTTCATCGTCAATAAGAAGGTCCAAGGGATACAGTAAACCTGAAGTGAAGCATTGGAATCTGAAACTGGACTCACAGCAGAGGTTCAAATCATAAAGAGTGAGAGTGTCAGTCCTCCTGTACTTAAGTCGGCATTGTGCCTTTTTTTTTTAATTCGAATGAAATTTCTGTGTCTCATCGTCAATAAGAAGGTGCAAGGTATACGGTAAACCTGAAGTGAAGCATCAGAATCTAAAACTGGAGTCACAGGAGAGGTTCAAATCTTAGAAAATTAGAGTGTCTGTCCTCTTGTACTTAAGTCGGCATTGTGCCTTTTGAATTTAATTCCGATGCAATTTCTGTGTTTCATCGTCAATAAGAAGGTGCAAGGTATACAGGAAACCTGAAGTGAAGCATCGGAATCTAAAACTGGTCTCACAGGAGAGGTTCAAATCACAGAAAGTGAGAGTGTCAGTCCTCTTTTACTTAAGTCGGCATTGTGCCTTTTGTATTAAATTCGGATGCAAACTCTGTGTTTCGTAGTCAATAAGAAGGTCCAAGTGATACAGTAAACCTGAAGTGAAGCATCGGAATCTAAAACTGGACTCACGGGAGAGGTTCAAATCATAGAAAGTGAGAGTGTCAGTCCTCTTGTACTTAATTCGGCATTGTGCCTATTGTATTAAATTCCGATGCACTTTCTGTGTTTCATCGACAATAAAAGGTGCAAGGTATACAGTCAACCTGAAGTGAATCATCGGAATCTAAAACTGTACTCACAGGAGAGGTTCAAATCATAGAAATTTAGAGTGTCAGTCCTCTTGTAATTAACTCGGCATTGTTCCTTTTGTATTAAATTCGGATGCAATTTCTGTGTTTCATCGTCAATAAGAAGGTCCATGGGATACAGTAAACCTGAAGTGAAGCATCGGAATCTAAATCTGGACTCTCAGGAGAGGTTCAAATCATAGAAAGTTAGAGTGTCAGTCCTCTTGTACTTAGGTCGGCAATCTGCCTTTTGTAATAAATTCGGATGCAATTTAGGTGTTCCATCGTCAATAAGAAGGTGCAAGGTATACAGTAAACCTGAAGTGAAGCATCGGAATCTAAAACTGGACTCACAGGAGAGGTTCAAATCTTGGAAAATTAGAGTGTCTGTCCTCTTGTACTTATGTCGGCATTGTGCCTTTTGAATTTATTTCCGATGCAGTTTCTGTGTTTCATCGTCAAAAAGAAGGTGCAAGGTATACAGTAAACCTGAAGTGAAGCATCGAAATCTAAAGCTGGACTCACAGGAGAAGTTCAAATGACAGAAAGTGAGAGTGTCAGTCCTCGTTTACTTAAGTCGGCATTGTGCCTTTTGTATTAAATTCAGATGCAATTTCTGTGTTTCATCGTCAGTAAGAAGGTCCAAGGGATACAGTAAACCTGAAGTGAAGCATCGGAAACTGAAACTGGACTCACAGGAGACGTTCAAATCATAGAAAGTGACAGTGTCAGTCCTCTTTTACTTAAGTCGGCATTGTGCCTTTTGTATTCAATTCCGATGCACTTTCTGTGTTTCATCGTCAATAAGAAGGTGCAAGGTATACAGTTAACCTGAAGTGAAGCATCGGAATCTAAAACTGGACTAACAGGAGAGGTTCAAATCATAGAAAGTTAGAGTGTCACTCCTCTAGTACTTCAGTCGGCATTGTGCCTTTTGTATTAAATTCGGATGCAATTTCTGTGTTTCATCGTCAATAAGAAAGTACAAAGTATACAGTAAACCTGAAGTGAAGCATCGGAATCTAAAACTGGACGCACAGCAGAGGTTCAAATCATAGAAAGTGAGAGTGTTAGTACTCTTTTACTTAAGTCGGCATTGTGCCTTTTGAATTAAATTCGAATGCAATTTCTGTGTTTCATCGTCAGTAAGAAGGTCCAAGGGATACAGTAAACCTGAAGTGAAGCATCGGAATCTAAAACTGGACTCACAGGAGAGGTTCAAATCACAGAAAGTAAGAGTGTCAGTTCTCTTGTACTTAAGTCGGCATTGTGCCTTTTGTATTAAACTCGGATGCAATTTCTGTGTTTCATCGTCAAAAAGGAGGTCCAAGAGATACAGTAAACCTGAAGTGGAGCATCGGAACCAAAAACTGGACCCACAGGAGAGGTTTAAATCATAGAAAGTGAGTGTGTCTGTCCTCTTGTACTTAAGTCGGCATTGTGGCATTTGAATTTAATTCCAATGCAATTTCTGTGATTCATCGTCAATAAGAAGGTGCATGGTATACAGTAAACCCGAAGTGAAGCATCGGAATCTAAAACTGGACTCACAGGAGAGGTTCAAATCTCAGAAAGTAAGAGTGTCCGTCCTCTTTTACTTAAGTCGGCATTGTGCCTTTTGAATTAAATTCGGATGCAATTTCAGTGGATCATCGTCAATAAGAAGGTCCAAGGGATACAGTAAACCTGAAGTGAAGCTTCGGAATCTGAAACTGGACTCACAGGAGAGGTTCAAATCATAGAAAGTTAGAGTGTCAGTCCTCTTGTACTTAAGTCGGCATTGTGCCTTTTGTATTAAATTCGGATGCAAACTCTGTGTTTCATCGTCAATAAGAAGGTCCAAGTGTTACAGTAAACCTGAAGTGAAGAATCGGAATCTAAAACTGGACTCACAGGAGAAGTTCAAATCATAGAAAGTGAGAGTGTCAGTCCTCTTTCACATAAGTCGGCATTGTGCCTTTTGTATTAAATTCCGATGCTCTTTCTGTGTTTCATCGTCAATAAGAAGGTGCATGGTATACAGTAAACCTGAAGAGTAGCATCGGAATCTAAAACTGGACTCACAGGAGAGGTTCAAATCATAGAAAGTGAGACTGTCAGTCCTCTTGTCCTTAATTCGGCATTGTGCCTTTTGTATTAAATTCGGATGCAAATTCTGTGTTTCATCGTCAATAAGAAGGTCCAAGGTAAACTGTATACCTCAAGTGAAGCATCGGAAACTAAAACTGGACTCACAGGAGAGGTTCAAATCATATAAAGTTAGAGTTTATGATGTTACTTTAAATCCGTCTTGATTGCAATTTTTTTTTTTTATTATTTATATGATTGGTTTCGGTTCATTCAGAACCATCTTCTGATCTGTAAAAATAATTATACTAATTTACTATTTCACGAAAGAAAATCTGTTTCATACTATCTTATCAACATCAAATGTACCAGAACGTACCTGATATTTAAGTTACAGGAGTAACCCGCCCAATTCAGCAACTTTCACATGCTACGTCACATAAAATTGGTTGGCAGAGTGCACGTCATTTATATTAATTATAACACTATTTTCGACAGGTGGCGTCTGGTACATTTGTTACATTCCATTTGCACATACTGTATTCAGTAGATCTTTTTTATATTAAAAATATTTAATTAAGATATGTAGATGTCAAAGCTAAAATCTGTACTTGTCTAGATTAAAAAACAGTAAAATTACCATTTTTATACGATCTAACAGGCATAGGGCGATTTATATATCTATGGTGCTGGTGTGAACTTGTTTTCTTCTACGGTCTGCTTCCGTGGTTCCCGCCACTTTGGTGTTGTGCCGCGGTCCGCTTAGTCGTCTGCTGTCCATCGCCGCGGGCAAGAGGGCCGCACAGGAGGGCCCCGTCAACGACGCCAGGCGTTGCACGCGTCTTCCGGCTTCTCCACCGCGCTCCATCTCTCATCCCTCGGCCTGGATCTCCATACGCAACAGTTGTCATCTTAGTAGGTCGTCATAAATCTAAAATAGGCGTTATGATTGAATTCGCTTTGTTCGTTGAGGATTAAATCCGGATCTTTATTTTTGTGGGTGTATATTTCGATCTCTTCTAAAATGTTAAGGAACCGTCCCTTGTGAGCTCTATGCAGGATGTCTAAGTTGTTTTCAATATTCGTGACTGAGTGCTTTGCCGCAGCCATATGCGCCCCAAAAGCTGTTTTGTTTTGAGAGTAGGTGTGCTCCCTGAATCTGGTTTCAAAGTTCCTACCAGTCTGCCCTATATATTGTTTACAGCAGTCATTACATTTGATCTTATATACACCTGAATCTTGAAATTTATTCCTACTATTACATATTCTATGCCGGAGCTTCAATTTTAACGTGTTATTTGTTCGGAACCCTATTTTAACGTCGGATTTACGAAAGCATCTTTCAATTTTGTCTGCAATTCTTCCATTGTAAGTGAGAGCTACATATTTTTTCTTGTTGTTCCTCTTAACTGCTTCTTGCCTTCCTTCTGTTTGTTCCATTTGCCTCTTCTTTATCTTCCTATAAATATTCATCACATGCTTACACGTATATCCGTTCGCTACGGCCACTTGTTTTAAAATACTTAAATCCTTTTCTACTTCGTGTTGGCTTAGTGGCAATCTTTTTTGCTGAGAAAGTTAGAGTGTCAGTCCTCTAGTACTTAAGTCGGCATTGTGCCTTTTGTATTAAATTGGGATGCAATTTCTGTGTTTCATTGTCAATAATAAGGTCCAAGGGATACAGTAAACCTGAACTGAAGCATCGGAATCTAAAACTGGACTCACAGGAGAGGTTCAAATCATAGAAAGTGAGAGTGTCAATCCTCTTTTACTTAAGTCGGCATTGTGCCTTTTGTATTAAATTCGGATGCAATTTCTGTGTTTCATCGTCAATGAGAAGGTCCAAGGTATACAGTAAACCTAAAGTGAAGCATCGGAATCTAAAACTGGACTCACAGGAGAGGTACAAATCAGTGAGAGTTAGAGCATTACTCCTCTTTACTTAAGTCGGAATTGTGCCTTCTGTATTAAATTCGGATGCAATTTCTGTGTTTCATTGTCAATAAGAAGGTCCAAGGGATACAGTAAACCTGAAGTGAACCATCAGAATCTAAAACTTGACTCACGGGAGAGGTTCAATTAATAGAAAGTGAGAGTGTCAGTCCTCCTGTACTTAAGTTGGCATTGTGCCTTTTGTAATAAATTCGGATGCAATCTCTGTGTTTCATCATCAACAAGAAGATCCAAATGATACAGTAAACCTGAAGTGAAGCATCGGAATCTAAAACTGGACTCACAGGAGAGGTTCAAATCATAGAAAGTTAGAGTGTCAGTATTCTTGTACTTAAGTCGCCATTGTGCCTTTTCTATTAAATTCGGCTGCAATTTCTGTGTTTAATCGACAATAAGAAGGTCCAAAGGACACAGTAAACCTGAAGAGAAGCATCGGAATCTAAAACTGGACTCACAGGAGAAGTTCAAATCATAGAAAGTGAGAACGTCAGTCCTTATGTACTTAAGTCGGCATTGTGCCTTTTGTATTACATTCCGATGCAAACTCTGTGTTTCATCGACAATAAGAAGGTCCAAGGGATACAGTAAACCTGAAGTAAAGCATCGGAATCTAAAACTGGACTCACAGGAGAGGTTCAAATTATAGAAAGTGTGAGTGTCAGTCCTCTTGTACTTAAGTAGGCATTGTGCCCTTTGTATTAAATTCCGATGCAATTTCTGTGTTTCATCGTCGATAGGAAGGTGCAAGGTATACAGTAAACCTGAAGTGAAGCATCGGGATCTAATACTGGATTCACAGGACAGGTTCAAATCATAGGAAATGAGTGTGCCAGTCCTCTTGTACTTAAGTCGGCATTGTGCCCTTTGTATTAACTTCGGAAGCAATTTCTGTGTTTCATCGTCAATAAGAAGGTCCAAGGGATACAGTAAACCTGAAGTGAAGCATCAGAATCTAAAACTGGACTCACGGGAGAGGTTCAAATCATAGAAAGTGAGAGTGTCAGTCCTCCTGTACTTAAGTTGGCATTGTGCCTTTTGTAATAAATTCGGATGCAATTTCTGTGTTTCATCATCAACAAGAAGATCCAAGGGATACAGTAAACCTGAAGTGAAGCATCGGAATCTTAAACTGGACTCACAGGAGAGGTTCAAATCATAGAAAGATACAGTGTCAGTACTCTTGTACTTAAGTCGCCATTGTACCTTTACTATTAAATTCGGCTGCAATTTCTGTGTTTAATCGACAATAAGAAGGTCCAAAGTATTCAGTAAACCCGAAGAGAAGCATCGGAATCTAAAACTGGACTCACAGGAGAGGTTCAATTATAGAAAGTTAGTGTGTCAGTTCTCTGGTACTTAAGTCGGCATTGTGCCTTTTGAATTTAATTCGGATGCAATATCTGTGTTTCATCGTCAATAAGAAGGTCCAAGTGATACATTAAACCTGAAGTGAAGCATTGGAATCTGAAACTGGACTCACAGCAGAGGTTCAAATCATAAGGAGTGAGAGTGTCAGTCCTCCTGTACTTAAGTCGGCATTGTGCCTTTTTTTTTAAATTCGAATGAAATTTCTGTGTCTCATCGTCAATAAGAAGGTGCAAGGTATACGGTAAACCTGAAGTGAAGCATCAGAATCTAAAACTGGAGTCACAGGAGAGGTTCAAATCTTAGAAAATTAGAGTGTCTGTCCTCTTGTACTTAGGTCGGCATTGTGCCTTTTGAATTTAATTCCGATGCAATTTCTGTGTTTCATCGTCAATAAGAAGGTGCAAGGTATACAGGAAACCTGAAGTGAAGCATCGGAATCTAAAACTGGTCTCACAGGAGAGGTTCAAATCACAGAAAGTGAGAGTGTCAGTCCTCTTTTACTTAAGTCGGCATTGTGCCTTTTGTATTAAATTCGGATGCAAACTCTGTGTTTCGTCGTCAATAAGAAGGTCCAAGTGATACAGTAAACCTGAAGTGAAGCATCGGAATCTAAAACTGGACTCACGGGAGAGGTTCAAATCATAGAAAGTGAGAGTGTCAGTCCTCTTGTACTTAATTCGGCATTGTGCCTTTTGTATTAAATTCCGATGCACTTTCTGTGTTTCATCGACAATAAAAGGTGTAAGGTATACAGTCAACCTGAAGTGAATCATCGGAATCTAAAACTGGACTCACAGGAGAGGTTCAAATCATAGAAATTTAGAGTGTCAGTCCTCTTGTAATTAACTCGGCATTGTTCCTTTTGTATTAAATTCGGATGCAATTTCTGTGTTTCATCGTCAATAAGAAGGTCCATGGGATACAGTAAACCTGAAGTGAAGCATCGGAATCTAATTCTGGACTCTCAGGAGAGGTTCAAATCATAGAAAGTTAGAGTGTCAGTCCACTTGTACTTAGGTCGGCAATCTGCCTTTTGTAATAAATTCGGATGCAATTTAGGTGTTCCATCGTCAATAAGAAGGTGCAAGGTATACAGTAAACCTGAAGTGAAGCATCGGAATCTAAAACTGGACTCACAGGAGAGGTTCAAATCTTGGAAAATTAGAGTGTCTGTCCTCTTGTACTGAAGTCGGCATTGTGCCTTTTGAATTTATTTCCGATGCAGTTTCTGTGTTTCATCGTCAAAAAGAAGGTGCAAGGTATACAGTAAACCTGAAGTGAAGCATCGAAATCTAAAGCTGGACTCACAGGAGAAGTTCAAATGACAGAAAGTGAGAGTGTCAGTCCTCGTTTACTTAAGTCGGCATTGTGCCTTTTGTATTAAATTCAGATGCAATTTCTGTGTTTCATCGTCAGTAAGAAGGTCCAAGGGATACAGTAAACCTGAAGTGAAGCATCGGAAACTGAAACTGGACTCACAGGAGACGTTCAAATCATAGAAAGTGACAGTGTCAGTCCTCTTTTACTTAAGTCGGCATTGTGCCTTTTGTATTCAATTCCGATGCACTTTCTGTGTTTCATCGTCAATAAGAAGGTGCAAGGTATACAGTTAACCTGAAGTGAAGCATCGGAATCTAAAACTGGACTAACAGGAGAGGTTCAAATCATAGAAAGTTAGAGTGTCACTCCTCTAGTACTTCAGTCGGCATTGTGCCTTTTGTATTAAATTGGGATGGAATTTCTGTGTTTCATCGTCAATAAGAAGGTCCAAGGGATACAGTAAACCTGAAGTGAAGCATCGGAATCTAAAACTGGAGGCACAGGTGAGGTTCAAATCAGAGAAAGTGAGAGTGTCAGTCCTCTTGTACTTAAGCCGGCATTGTGCCATTTGTATTAAGTTCGGATGCAATTTCTGTGTTTCATCGTCAATAAGAAGGTCCAAGGTATACAGTAAACCTGAAGTGAAGCATCGGAATCTATAACTGGACTCACAGGAGAGGTTCAAATCGTAGAAAGTGAGAGTGCCAGTCCTCTTGTACTTAAGTCGGCATTGTTCCTTTTGTATTAAATTCCGATGCAATTTCTGTGTTACATCGTCAGTAAGAAGGTGCAAGGTATACAGTAACCCCGAAGTGAAGCATCGGAATCTAAAACTGGACTCACAGGAGAGGTTCAAATTGTAGAAATTGAGAGTGTCAGTCCTCTTGTACTTAAGTCGACATTGTGCCTTTTGTATTAAATTCGGATGCAATTTCTGTGTTTCATCGTCAATAAGAAAGTACAAAGTATACAGTAAACCTGAAGTGAAGCATCGGAATCTAAAACTGGACGCACAGCAGAGGTTCAAATCATAGAAAGTGAGAGTGTTAGTACTCTTTTACTTAAGTCGGCATTGTGCCTTTTGAATTAAATTCGAATGCAATTTCTGTGTTTTATCGTCACTAAGAAGGTCCAAGGGATACAGTAAACCTGAAGTGAAGCATCGGAATCTAAAACTGGACTCACAGGAGAGGTTCAAATCATAGAAAGTAAGAGTGTCAGTTCTCTTGTACTTAAGTCGGCATTGTGCATTTTGTATTAAACTCGGATGCAATTTCTGTGTTTCACCGTCAAAGAGGAGGTCCAAGAGATACAGTAAACCTGAAGTGGAGCATCGGAACCAAAAACTGGACCCACAGGAGAGGTTTAAATCATAGAAAGTGAGTGTGTCTGTCCTCTTGTACTTAAGTCGGCATTGTGGCATTTGAATTTAATTCCAATGCAATTTCTGTGTTTCATCGTCAATAAGAAGGTGCATGGTATACAGTAAACCCGAAGTGAAGCATCGGAATCTAAAACTGGACTCACAGGAGAGGTTCAAATCTCAGAAAGTAAGAGTGTCCGTCCTCTTTTACTTAAGTCGGCATTGTGCCTTTTGAAATAAATTCGGATGCAATTTCAGTGGATCATCGTCAATAAGAAGGTCCAAGGGATACAGTAAACCTGAAGTGAAGCTTCGGAATCTGAAACTGGACTCACAGGAGAGGTTCAAATCATAGAAAGTTAGAGTGTCAGTCCACTTGTACTTAAGTCGGCATTGTGCCTTTTGTATTAAATTCGGATGCAAACTCTGTGTTTCATCGTCAATAAGAAGGTCCAAGTGTTACAGTAAACCTGAAGTGAAGAATCGGAATCTAAAACTGGACTCACAGGAGAAGTTCAAATCATAGAAAGTGAGAGTGTCAGTCCTCTTTTACATAAGTCGGCATTGTGATTTTTGTATTAAATTCCGATGCTCTTTCTGTGTTTCTTCGTCAATAAGAAGGTGCATGGTATACAGTAAACCTGAAGAGTAGCATCGGAATCTAAAACTGGACTCACAGGAGAGGTTCAAATCATAGAAAGTGAAACTGTCAGTCCTCTTGTCCTTAATTCGGCATTGTGCCTTTTGTATTAAATTCGGATGCAAATTCTGTGTTTCATCGTCAATAAGAAGGTCCAAGGTAAACTGTATACCTCAAGTGAAGCATCGGAAACTAAAACTGGACTCACAGGAGAGGTTCAAATCATATAAAGTTAGAGTTTATGATGTTACTTTAAATCCGTCTTGATTGCAATTTTTTTTTTTTTATTATTTATATGATTGGTTTCGGTTCATTCAGAACCATCTTCTGATCTGTAAAAATAATTATACTAATTTACTATTTCACGAAAGAAAATCTGTTT
>NW_025727534.1:7500-10000 GCF_021461385.2 Schistocerca piceifrons
TGGGAGGAACGGACGCCGTGGATGGCGATCAGCATGAGCTGTCTGTTGATGTATTCGGACCTAGTCGTCTCTCCTCACACACCGTGATGGCATGGTGCACCGCGTTCCATATCTGCGACATGCTACAGAGGCCGGTTGACAGTCGTTCGAGCAATGGACATCGCATACGTACGGGGGCCACCTTCCACGTATTGTCTAGGCGTGCACATTTTGTTGCGTGTATGTGGGCAGACGTAGTGTGGCGTGACACCTGACACAGGCATGCAATAATCGTTGAAGTTGCAAATGGCGATGGACGCCTGCGTTTTCTGGTGAAGTTACGCAAATGAACAAATGGTAACCTGTTGTGGTGCGGTTGTTCTCGCTAGGGGTGAATCGGTGATGGCGACGATAGGTTGAGGTACTAACCGGTTGTTCCAGCGATACCCACCATGCCGACGAAACTGAACGGCATCTGGGTGTGAAGCGATACGCGGCGGTGGCTGGGTGGGACCGTCCCCGGCCGGTGAGGGGGCGCCTCCCGGCGTGCTGGCCGCGCGGTGCGTGGGCGCACGCGCTACAGCCGGCTGGTGGGGGCGGCCAGTGGCAGGCGCGCCGGCCGACGGACGCGGCAGGCGTCGCAGCTGCGCGCCGGCGCACCCTGCGCGCGGCGCCGTGCGGCCAAAGTAGGTCCTCGCGGGCCCGGTGCGAAGCGCGGTGGACATCTTCAGTGTGCTGGTCCGATTGAGGACTGTGTGCGTTGAGGATGCGCCGCCGCCCGGCGCTCGGCGCCGCGACGCCGTCTGCTGCTCGGTCGCCCCAGCGGTTCTCGCTGGTGGTTTGTATCGCAGCTGTGCGGATGTGTTGGCGCGTGCGCTGTGCTGGGAGAGTTCGCTTCGGCACCCAAGTGGGGCTTTTGTCCTTCTGTGGCGCTGGCGTTGGAGCTGCCGGTCACCGTAGGTGGCGCGTGTTGTCTCCCGCCGGCAATGCCACGACAGCACGCTCCCGGGCCTCTGTCGGCAGCGGCAAGCTCAGTTGGGAGCACGGGTGGTCGCACCGAAAGCGTCTACTCGCCTAACTCCGGGCGATTGCGCCTCTCTCGAACCCGACCAAGTACTTGGGACGGCGCTGCGCGCCGCCGGGACCTGAGAGGGTTTCGAGGTGTATTGTGCAGGGGAGCTCAGCCTCCTCCTGTTTGCAGAATGATTGAGCGGACGCTTGCGTGTTCGCGCGGGCCCCCGGGACACACTCCCGGGCGGCCGGCTGCTCAGCTCTAGTTGACGCAGCTCCCTGGTTGATCCTGCCAGTAGTCATATGCTTGTCTCAAAGATTAAGCCATGCATGTCTCAGTACAAGCCGCATTAAGGTGAAACCGCGAATGGCTCATTAAATCAGTTATGGTTCCTTAGATCGTACCCACGTTACTTGGATAACTGTGGTAATTCTAGAGCTAATACATGCAAACAGAGTCCCGACCAGAGATGGAAGGGACGCTTTTATTAGATCAAAACCAATCGGTCGGCTCGTCCGGTCCGTTTGCCTTGGTGACTCTGAATAACTTTGGGCTGATCGCACGGTCCTCGTACCGGCGACGCATCTTTCAAATGTCTGCCTTATCAACTGTCGATGGTAGGTTCTGCGCCTACCATGGTTGTAACGGGTAACGGGGAATCAGGGTTCGATTCCGGAGAGGGAGCCTGAGAAACGGCTACCACATCCAAGGAAGGCAGCAGGCGCGCAAATTACCCACTCCCGGCACGGGGAGGTAGTGACGAAAAATAACGATACGGGACTCATCCGAGGCCCCGTAATCGGAATGAGTACACTTTAAATCCTTTAACGAGTATCTATTGGAGGGCAAGTCTGGTGCCAGCAGCCGCGGTAATTCCAGCTCCAATAGCGTATATTAAAGTTGTTGCGGTTAAAAAGCTCGTAGTTGGATTTGTGTCCCACGCTGTTGGTTCACCGCCCGTCGGTGTTTAACTGGCATGTATCGTGGGACGTCCTGCCGGTGGGGCGAGCTGAAGGCGTGCGACCGCCTCGTGCGTGCTCGTGCGTCCCGAGGCGGACCCCGTTGAAATCCTACCAGGGTGCTCTTTATTGAGTGTCTCGGTGGGCCGGCACGTTTACTTTGAACAAATTAGAGTGCTTAAAGCAGGCAAGCCCGCCTGAATACTGTGTGCATGGAATAATGGAATAGGACCTCGGTTCTATTTTGTTGGTTTTCGGAACCCGAGGTAATGATTAATAGGGACAGGCGGGGGCATTCGTATTGCGACGTTAGAGGTGAAATTCTTGGATCGTCGCAAGACGAACAGAAGCGAAAGCATTTGCCAAGTATGTTTTCATTAATCAAGAACGAAAGTTAGAGGTTCGAAGGCGATCAGATACCGCCCTAGTTCTAACCATAAACGATGCCAGCCAGCGATCCGCCGCAGTTCCTCCGATGACTCGGCGGGCAGCCTCCGGGAAACCAAAGCTTTTGGGTTCCGGGGGAAGTATGGTTGCAAAGCTGAAACTT
>NW_025727534.1:12500-15000 GCF_021461385.2 Schistocerca piceifrons
ACCCGAAAGATGGTGAACTATGCCTGGCCAGGACGAAGTCAGGGGAAACCCTGATGGAGGTCCGTAGCGATTCTGACGTGCAAATCGATCGTCGGAGCTGGGTATAGGGGCGAAAGACTAATCGAACCATCTAGTAGCTGGTTCCCTCCGAAGTTTCCCTCAGGATAGCTGGTGCTCGTACGAGTCTCATCCGGTAAAGCGAATGATTAGAGGCCTTGGGGCCGAAACGACCTCAACCTATTCTCAAACTTTAAATGGGTGAGATCTCCGGCTTGCTTGATATGCTGAAGCCGCGAGCAAACGACTCGGATCGGAGTGCCAAGTGGGCCACTTTTGGTAAGCAGAACTGGCGCTGTGGGATGAACCAAACGCCGAGTTAAGGCGCCCGAATCGACGCTCATGGGAAACCATGAAAGGCGTTGGTTGCTTAAGACAGCAGGACGGTGGCCATGGAAGTCGGAATCCGCTAAGGAGTGTGTAACAACTCACCTGCCGAAGCAACTAGCCCTGAAAATGGATGGCGCTGAAGCGTCGTGCCTATACTCGGCCGTCAGTCTGGCAGTCATGGCCGGTCCTTGCGGCCGGCCGCGAAGCCCTGACGAGTAGGAGGGTCGCGGCGGTGGGCGCAGAAGGGTCTGGGCGTGAGCCTGCCTGGAGCCGCCGTCGGTGCAGATCTTGGTGGTAGTAGCAAATACTCCAGCGAGGCCCTGGAGGGCTGACGCGGAGAAGGGTTTCGTGTGAACAGCCGTTGCACACGAGTCAGTCGATCCTAAGCCCTAGGAGAAATCCGATGTTGATGGGGGCCGTCATAGCATGATGCGCTTTGTGCTGGCCCCCGTTGGGCGAAAGGGAATCCGGTTCCTATTCCGGAACCCGGCAGCGGAACCGATACAAGTCGGGCCCCTCTTTTAGAGATGCTCGTCGGGGTAACCCAAAAGGACCCGGAGACGCCGTCGGGAGATCGGGGAAGAGTTTTCTTTTCTGCATGAGCGTTCGAGTTCCCTGGAATCCTCTAGCAGGGAGATAGGGTTTGGAACGCGAAGAGCACCGCAGTTGCGGCGGTGTCCCGATCTTCCCCTCGGACCTTGAAAATCCGGGAGAGGGCCACGTGGAGGTGTCGCGCCGGTTCGTACCCATATCCGCAGCAGGTCTCCAAGGTGAAGAGCCTCTAGTCGATAGAATAATGTAGGTAAGGGAAGTCGGCAAATTGGATCCGTAACTTCGGGATAAGGATTGGCTCTGAGGATCGGGGCGTGTCGGGCTTGGTCGGGAAGTGGGTCAGCGCTAACGTGCCGGGCCTGGGCGAGGTGAGTGCCGTAGGGGTGCCGGTAAGTGCGGGCGTTTAGCGCGGGCGTGGTCTGCTCTCGCCGTTGGTCGGCCTCGTGCTGGCCGGCGGTGCAGGATGCGCGCGCCTGCGCGGCGTTCGCGCCCCGGTGCTTCAACCTGCGTGCAGGATCCGAGCTCGGTCCCGTGCCTTGGCCTCCCACGGATCTTCCTTGCTGCGAGGCCGCGTCCGCCTTAGCGTGCTCCTCCGGGGGCGCGCGGGTGCGCGGATTCTCTTCGGCCGCCATTCAACGATCAACTCAGAACTGGCACGGACTGGGGGAATCCGACTGTCTAATTAAAACAAAGCATTGCGATGGCCCTAGCGGGTGTTGACGCAATGTGATTTCTGCCCAGTGCTCTGAATGTCAACGTGAAGAAATTCAAGCAAGCGCGGGTAAACGGCGGGAGTAACTATGACACCCCAGCTACCCCAGCACCTATCCGGCCAACCGGCCGTAACGAAAATGCGATAGTTTGTGTAGCTCCCTTTGCTTGCAGTGAGTGCCACCGCACTTTTACCACGAAGAACGGTCTCGGGGTCCATCGCCGCCGCCAACACCCTGCGTCCGCCAACGCTGAGATCGTGACGGAGAGGCATCGCGCGAGGTGGACGGAGGAAGAAGTCCTGTCGCTCGCCAAGGCAGAGGCCGAACTGTTCCTTGAGAGGGACGCCCGGTTCTTCTTTGTAAATCAAGAACTTACCAGGATGTTCCCCGACCGAACGCTTGAGGCAATCAAGTGCCGACGGCGGCAAGCTGCCCACAAGCAGCTTGTCCGCCAATTCATGGAGGCACTTGAGATCGGTCGGGGCGAAGAGCCGGCGTCCCGCCGTGGAGCAGCGAGCTCGCTGCCTGACGCGGGCGAGGCCGCTGCGCCGCCTGTCGACGCAGCCGAGGACTTCGCGGCCGACACCACCGGGCCGCCGCCGGAGGGGCCGACTGACGCCGCCATCTGGGAGCATCTGGCGGGGCTGCCTGCTTCCGCCCAGCGTTTCTCTGCCCTGGATCGAGTCATTGGTCTGGGGCGGGGCACGCCGCCCGATGTCATCCTGGGCATGCTCCCGGATGCCCTTGCGTCGGTCGGGTCCAGGGGGGAGAGGTCGATCACCAGGACACAGCGGCCGCGCCAATCATCCAAGCGGCCGCCTGCCGCCCCGCCGCTGCAGAAGCGCAAG
>NW_025727534.1:20000-25000 GCF_021461385.2 Schistocerca piceifrons
GCCACCCGCACCCGTTCGTGCACCACCCCAACCGCCAAACTCGCACCTCCAGCGGATGAACGGCGGACGTTTCCCGCACTCGTAAAGTGCAATCCACCCCTATAACTTGCGTTTCATGAAGAGTTATTTCCAATATGCGACATTCCCGCTGTCCGTATACATGAGCCGCGACCTGTACCACTTACGAGCGAGAGACGCGATCGCGTTGCTCACTGTACGGCGTCCGATACCGAGCCATCAGCATGTCGGTCCCCATGCGCGTTGCACTCGCACTCGCAGTCGCAAAAACGTGGGGCAAATATATTACGCGGAAGAGTTATAACAGACCGAGCCCCACTGCATGGGGGGAGTCTTTGTCACTAATGTACACAGATGGAACATTTTGGACTGGAACCAGATTACCCGTACACACGGCGCTGATTAGTAATCAATGCAGAGCCATCAAACTACAGCAAATATACACAACTGTCCGTATACATGCTGAAAGAGTCTGCCCAAAATGGGAACCACACGTCAGCCAGACACTCTGATCACGCACCACTCTCTGCTTCTAACAGGCGCACATACAATATGTAAGCACCAGCATGGAACAACATCCAGTGCATCTTCTCCGCCACATTACACAATCCACACTATCACAACCAGACCAGGAGGTCCGTGCGGAAAATACAATATCCCAGCCTTTCGACATCCACCATTGCGCAGACCAGGCACCAACACCCACACATGTCCTATACAACGGTGCACCCAACATCACAATAGTACCTCCTGTCACAGCGCACAAACAATGACATGAGTCAAAGACACAGGTCTCACACAAGCATAGAATTGGAGCGCCGCCTCTAATAAGCCAAAGGTGCATCCTGACGTGACAAATCTGATCATGTCACAAGCATTCACTTACTATAATCACTATCAACGAACCTGCCGCCCCCGCCCCCCCCCCCCCTACACCTTTCCGTACAACAACGTGTAACCTAACCTAACCTAACCTAACCTATGTTGTACCTTAACCTAACCTATGTTGTACCTTAACCTAACCTATGTTGTACCTTAACCTAACCTATGTTGTACCTTAACCTAACCTATGTTGTACCTTAACCTAACCTATGTTGTACCTTAACCTAACCTATGTTGTACCTTAACCTAACCTATGTTGTACCTTAACCTAACCCATGTTGTACCTTAACCTAACCCATGTTGTACCTTAACCTAACCCATGTTGTACCTTAACCTAACCCATGTTGTACCTTAACCTAACCCATGTTGTACCTTAACCTAACCCATGTTGTGCCTCAACCTAACCCATGTTGTGCCTCAACCTAACCCATGTTGTGCCTCAACCTAACCCATGTTGTGCCTTAACCTAACCCATGTTGTGCCTCAACCTAACCCATGTTGTGCCTTAACCTAACCCATGTTGTGCCTTAACCTAACCCATGTTGTGCCTTAACCTAACCCATGTTGTGCCTTAACCTAACCCATGTTGTGCCTTAACCTAACCCATGTTGTGCCTTAACCTAACCCATGTTGTGCCTTAACCTAACCCATGTTGTCGCCTTAACGTAACCCACGTTGTCGCCTAAACCTGCTCTGTAATTGTTATACGACTCGTTCAATTACTGTAGTGTTGCCCACCCGCAACCCTCGCAATATAGTTCGCTACTCGCACTGCCCGCACCCCTGTGTATCGCTTCATGTTAAACACCTTGCAAGTCTTGCTCACTTTCCACATGCTCCTGCTGTACACTGTAATGTGGATGGCAGCAGGACGTACATGCCGCCCCTCCCCACGTCCCCACCTTGCCCCCTGCCTTCGCAAGCTGGTTGGTGAGAAGTTTGCATGTTCAATGCCCTTCGCATGCGACGTACTCAGGCTACGTTGTGGTGCGGCCTGTGTCAACTGTCCGCTGATGTCGTACGCGTGAACCACAATCTGTACTGCACATTCGTCCTTATGTACTGAATGATACATCGTGGCACATGTGTGACCGCACAACGACTGCGCCCAAAAACGGCGGACCATACAGTGCAAATATTGTGCACGCAGCTACGTGTCGTCTCCCTATGAGAGCTGGATTGCAGTGTGGTACGCCATAGAGACGTGTGGGAGGAACGGACGCCGTGGATGGCGATCAGCATGAGCTGTCTGTTGATGTATTCGGACCTAGTCGTCTCTCCTCACACACCGTGATGGCATGGTGCACCGCGTTCCATATCTGCGACATGCTACAGAGGCCGGTTGACAGTCGTTCGAGCAATGGACATCGCATACGTACGGGGGCCACCTTCCACGTATTGTCTAGGCGTGCACATTTTGTTGCGTGTATGTGGGCAGACGTAGTGTGGCGTGACACCTGACACAGGCATGCAATAATCGTTGAAGTTGCAAATGGCGATGGACGCCTGCGTTTTCTGGTGAAGTTACGCAAATGAACAAATGGTAACCTGTTGTGGTGCGGTTGTTCTCGCTAGGGGTGAATCGGTGATGGCGACGATAGGTTGAGGTACTAACCGGTTGTTCCAGCGATACCCACCATGCCGACGAAACTGAACGGCATCTGGGTGTGAAGCGATACGCGGCGGTGGCTGGGTGGGACCGTCCCCGGCCGGTGAGGGGGCGCCTCCCGGCGTGCTGGCCGCGCGGTGCGTGGGCGCACGCGCTACAGCCGGCTGGTGGGGGCGGCCAGTGGCAGGCGCGCCGGCCGACGGACGCGGCAGGCGTCGCAGCTGCGCGCCGGCGCACCCTGCGCGCGGCGCCGTGCGGCCAAAGTAGGTCCTCGCGGGCCCGGTGCGAAGCGCGGTGGACATCTTCAGTGTGCTGGTCCGATTGAGGACTGTGTGCGTTGAGGATGCGCCGCCGCCCGGCGCTCGGCGCCGCGACGCCGTCTGCTGCTCGGTCGCCCCAGCGGTTCTCGCTGGTGGTTTGTATCGCAGCTGTGCGGATGTGTTGGCGCGTGCGCTGTGCTGGGAGAGTTCGCTTCGGCACCCAAGTGGGGCTTTTGTCCTTCTGTGGCGCTGGCGTTGGAGCTGCCGGTCACCGTAGGTGGCGCGTGTTGTCTCCCGCCGGCAATGCCACGACAGCACGCTCCCGGGCCTCTGTCGGCAGCGGCAAGCTCAGTTGGGAGCACGGGTGGTCGCACCGAAAGCGTCTACTCGCCTAACTCCGGGCGATTGCGCCTCTCTCGAACCCGACCAAGTACTTGGGACGGCGCTGCGCGCCGCCGGGACCTGAGAGGGTTTCGAGGTGTATTGTGCAGGGGAGCTCAGCCTCCTCCTGTTTGCAGAATGATTGAGCGGACGCTTGCGTGTTCGCGCGGGCCCCCGGGACACACTCCCGGGCGGCCGGCTGCTCAGCTCTAGTTGACGCAGCTCCCTGGTTGATCCTGCCAGTAGTCATATGCTTGTCTCAAAGATTAAGCCATGCATGTCTCAGTACAAGCCGCATTAAGGTGAAACCGCGAATGGCTCATTAAATCAGTTATGGTTCCTTAGATCGTACCCACGTTACTTGGATAACTGTGGTAATTCTAGAGCTAATACATGCAAACAGAGTCCCGACCAGAGATGGAAGGGACGCTTTTATTAGATCAAAACCAATCGGTCGGCTCGTCCGGTCCGTTTGCCTTGGTGACTCTGAATAACTTTGGGCTGATCGCACGGTCCTCGTACCGGCGACGCATCTTTCAAATGTCTGCCTTATCAACTGTCGATGGTAGGTTCTGCGCCTACCATGGTTGTAACGGGTAACGGGGAATCAGGGTTCGATTCCGGAGAGGGAGCCTGAGAAACGGCTACCACATCCAAGGAAGGCAGCAGGCGCGCAAATTACCCACTCCCGGCACGGGGAGGTAGTGACGAAAAATAACGATACGGGACTCATCCGAGGCCCCGTAATCGGAATGAGTACACTTTAAATCCTTTAACGAGTATCTATTGGAGGGCAAGTCTGGTGCCAGCAGCCGCGGTAATTCCAGCTCCAATAGCGTATATTAAAGTTGTTGCGGTTAAAAAGCTCGTAGTTGGATTTGTGTCCCACGCTGTTGGTTCACCGCCCGTCGGTGTTTAACTGGCATGTATCGTGGGACGTCCTGCCGGTGGGGCGAGCTGAAGGCGTGCGACCGCCTCGTGCGTGCTCGTGCGTCCCGAGGCGGACCCCGTTGAAATCCTACCAGGGTGCTCTTTATTGAGTGTCTCGGTGGGCCGGCACGTTTACTTTGAACAAATTAGAGTGCTTAAAGCAGGCAAGCCCGCCTGAATACTGTGTGCATGGAATAATGGAATAGGACCTCGGTTCTATTTTGTTGGTTTTCGGAACCCGAGGTAATGATTAATAGGGACAGGCGGGGGCATTCGTATTGCGACGTTAGAGGTGAAATTCTTGGATCGTCGCAAGACGAACAGAAGCGAAAGCATTTGCCAAGTATGTTTTCATTAATCAAGAACGAAAGTTAGAGGTTCGAAGGCGATCAGATACCGCCCTAGTTCTAACCATAAACGATGCCAGCCAGCGATCCGCCGCAGTTCCTCCGATGACTCGGCGGGCAGCCTCCGGGAAACCAAAGCTTTTGGGTTCCGGGGGAAGTATGGTTGCAAAGCTGAAACTTAAAGGAATTGACGGAAGGGCACCACCAGGAGTGGAGCCTGCGGCTTAATTTGACTCAACACGGGAAACCTCACCAGGCCCGGACACCGGAAGGATTGACAGATTGATAGCTCTTTCTTGATTCGGTGGGTGGTGGTGCATGGCCGTTCTTAGTTGGTGGAGCGATTTGTCTGGTTAATTCCGATAACGAACGAGACTCTAGCCTGCTAACTAGTCGCGTGACATCCTTCGTGCTGTCAGCGATTACTTTTCTTCTTAGAGGGACAGGCGGCTTCTAGCCGCACGAGATTGAGCAATAACAGGTCTGTGATGCCCTTAGATGTTCTGGGCCGCACGCGCGCTACACTGAAGGAATCAGCGTGTCTTCCTAGGCCGAAAGGTCGGGGTAACCCGC
>NW_025727534.1:32500-36334 GCF_021461385.2 Schistocerca piceifrons
CCCATGTTGTGCCTCAACCTAACCCATGTTGTGCCTTAACCTAACCCATGTTGTGCCTCAACCTAACCCATGTTGTGCCTTAACCTAACCCATGTTGTGCCTTAACCTAACCCATGTTGTGCCTTAACCTAACCCATGTTGTGCCTTAACCTAACCCATGTTGTGCCTTAACCTAACCCATGTTGTGCCTTAACCTAACCCATGTTGTGCCTTAACCTAACCCATGTTGTGCCTTAACCTAACCCATGTTGTCGCCTTAACGTAACCCACGTTGTCGCCTAAACCTGCTCTGTAATTGTTATACGACTCGTTCAATTACTGTAGTGTTGCCCACCCGCAACCCTCGCAATATAGTTCGCTACTCGCACTGCCCGCACCCCTGTGTATCGCTTCATGTTAAACACCTTGCAAGTCTTGCTCACTTTCCACATGCTCCTGCTGTACACTGTAATGTGGATGGCAGCAGGACGTACATGCCGCCCCTCCCCACGTCCCCACCTTGCCCCCTGCCTTCGCAAGCTGGTTGGTGAGAAGTTTGCATGTTCAATGCCCTTCGCATGCGACGTACTCAGGCTACGTTGTGGTGCGGCCTGTGTCAACTGTCCGCTGATGTCGTACGCGTGAACCACAATCTGTACTGCACATTCGTCCTTATGTACTGAATGATACATCGTGGCACATGTGTGACCGCACAACGACTGCGCCCAAAAACGGCGGACCATACAGTGCAAATATTGTGCACGCAGCTACGTGTCGTCTCCCTATGAGAGCTGGATTGCAGTGTGGTACGCCATAGAGACGTGTGGGAGGAACGGACGCCGTGGATGGCGATCAGCATGAGCTGTCTGTTGATGTATTCGGACCTAGTCGTCTCTCCTCACACACCGTGATGGCATGGTGCACCGCGTTCCATATCTGCGACATGCTACAGAGGCCGGTTGACAGTCGTTCGAGCAATGGACATCGCATACGTACGGGGGCCACCTTCCACGTATTGTCTAGGCGTGCACATTTTGTTGCGTGTATGTGGGCAGACGTAGTGTGGCGTGACACCTGACACAGGCATGCAATAATCGTTGAAGTTGCAAATGGCGATGGACGCCTGCGTTTTCTGGTGAAGTTACGCAAATGAACAAATGGTAACCTGTTGTGGTGCGGTTGTTCTCGCTAGGGGTGAATCGGTGATGGCGACGATAGGTTGAGGTACTAACCGGTTGTTCCAGCGATACCCACCATGCCGACGAAACTGAACGGCATCTGGGTGTGAAGCGATACGCGGCGGTGGCTGGGTGGGACCGTCCCCGGCCGGTGAGGGGGCGCCTCCCGGCGTGCTGGCCGCGCGGTGCGTGGGCGCACGCGCTACAGCCGGCTGGTGGGGGCGGCCAGTGGCAGGCGCGCCGGCCGACGGACGCGGCAGGCGTCGCAGCTGCGCGCCGGCGCACCCTGCGCGCGGCGCCGTGCGGCCAAAGTAGGTCCTCGCGGGCCCGGTGCGAAGCGCGGTGGACATCTTCAGTGTGCTGGTCCGATTGAGGACTGTGTGCGTTGAGGATGCGCCGCCGCCCGGCGCTCGGCGCCGCGACGCCGTCTGCTGCTCGGTCGCCCCAGCGGTTCTCGCTGGTGGTTTGTATCGCAGCTGTGCGGATGTGTTGGCGCGTGCGCTGTGCTGGGAGAGTTCGCTTCGGCACCCAAGTGGGGCTTTTGTCCTTCTGTGGCGCTGGCGTTGGAGCTGCCGGTCACCGTAGGTGGCGCGTGTTGTCTCCCGCCGGCAATGCCACGACAGCACGCTCCCGGGCCTCTGTCGGCAGCGGCAAGCTCAGTTGGGAGCACGGGTGGTCGCACCGAAAGCGTCTACTCGCCTAACTCCGGGCGATTGCGCCTCTCTCGAACCCGACCAAGTACTTGGGACGGCGCTGCGCGCCGCCGGGACCTGAGAGGGTTTCGAGGTGTATTGTGCAGGGGAGCTCAGCCTCCTCCTGTTTGCAGAATGATTGAGCGGACGCTTGCGTGTTCGCGCGGGCCCCCGGGACACACTCCCGGGCGGCCGGCTGCTCAGCTCTAGTTGACGCAGCTCCCTGGTTGATCCTGCCAGTAGTCATATGCTTGTCTCAAAGATTAAGCCATGCATGTCTCAGTACAAGCCGCATTAAGGTGAAACCGCGAATGGCTCATTAAATCAGTTATGGTTCCTTAGATCGTACCCACGTTACTTGGATAACTGTGGTAATTCTAGAGCTAATACATGCAAACAGAGTCCCGACCAGAGATGGAAGGGACGCTTTTATTAGATCAAAACCAATCGGTCGGCTCGTCCGGTCCGTTTGCCTTGGTGACTCTGAATAACTTTGGGCTGATCGCACGGTCCTCGTACCGGCGACGCATCTTTCAAATGTCTGCCTTATCAACTGTCGATGGTAGGTTCTGCGCCTACCATGGTTGTAACGGGTAACGGGGAATCAGGGTTCGATTCCGGAGAGGGAGCCTGAGAAACGGCTACCACATCCAAGGAAGGCAGCAGGCGCGCAAATTACCCACTCCCGGCACGGGGAGGTAGTGACGAAAAATAACGATACGGGACTCATCCGAGGCCCCGTAATCGGAATGAGTACACTTTAAATCCTTTAACGAGTATCTATTGGAGGGCAAGTCTGGTGCCAGCAGCCGCGGTAATTCCAGCTCCAATAGCGTATATTAAAGTTGTTGCGGTTAAAAAGCTCGTAGTTGGATTTGTGTCCCACGCTGTTGGTTCACCGCCCGTCGGTGTTTAACTGGCATGTATCGTGGGACGTCCTGCCGGTGGGGCGAGCTGAAGGCGTGCGACCGCCTCGTGCGTGCTCGTGCGTCCCGAGGCGGACCCCGTTGAAATCCTACCAGGGTGCTCTTTATTGAGTGTCTCGGTGGGCCGGCACGTTTACTTTGAACAAATTAGAGTGCTTAAAGCAGGCAAGCCCGCCTGAATACTGTGTGCATGGAATAATGGAATAGGACCTCGGTTCTATTTTGTTGGTTTTCGGAACCCGAGGTAATGATTAATAGGGACAGGCGGGGGCATTCGTATTGCGACGTTAGAGGTGAAATTCTTGGATCGTCGCAAGACGAACAGAAGCGAAAGCATTTGCCAAGTATGTTTTCATTAATCAAGAACGAAAGTTAGAGGTTCGAAGGCGATCAGATACCGCCCTAGTTCTAACCATAAACGATGCCAGCCAGCGATCCGCCGCAGTTCCTCCGATGACTCGGCGGGCAGCCTCCGGGAAACCAAAGCTTTTGGGTTCCGGGGGAAGTATGGTTGCAAAGCTGAAACTTAAAGGAATTGACGGAAGGGCACCACCAGGAGTGGAGCCTGCGGCTTAATTTGACTCAACACGGGAAACCTCACCAGGCCCGGACACCGGAAGGATTGACAGATTGATAGCTCTTTCTTGATTCGGTGGGTGGTGGTGCATGGCCGTTCTTAGTTGGTGGAGCGATTTGTCTGGTTAATTCCGATAACGAACGAGACTCTAGCCTGCTAACTAGTCGCGTGACATCCTTCGTGCTGTCAGCGATTACTTTTCTTCTTAGAGGGACAGGCGGCTTCTAGCCGCACGAGATTGAGCAATAACAGGTCTGTGATGCCCTTAGATGTTCTGGGCCGCACGCGCGCTACACTGAAGGAATCAGCGTGTCTTCCTAGGCCGAAAGGTCGGGGTAACCCGCTGAACCTCCTTCGTGCTAGGGATTGGGGCTTGCAATTGTTCCCCATGAACGAGGAATTCCCAGTAAGCGCGAGTCATAAGCTCGCGTTGATTACGTCCCTGCCCTTTGTACACACCGCCCGTCGCTACTACCGATTGA
>NW_025727535.1:0-50043 GCF_021461385.2 Schistocerca piceifrons
TCCTTCCTTCCTCGGGCAAAGCAAAACGTGCACAAACAGCAGCTGCAGCGGCTGGCGAGTCGGCTACGGTCTGCGCCCAGCGCGCCCGCCGCCCCCCTATATAGACTCTGGCCCGCCCTCCCCCCACCACGCGCAACCGAGGGCATATAAGCGCAGCACGGAGGCGCGCGGGCCCGTTGTCAAGGCAGCACCGGACGCCGCGCCGCACCTAACCTCCACGCACGCCGCTCCGCTACCGCTATGGCCCGCACAAAGCAAACGGCCCGCAAGTCCACCGGCGGAAAGGCGCCGCGCAAACAGCTCGCCACCAAGGCGGCGAGGAAGAGCGCGCCCGCCACCGGAGGCGTCAAGAAGCCCCACCGCTACAGGCCGGGCACCGTCGCCCTGCGAGAAATCAGGCGCTACCAGAAGAGCACAGAGCTGCTCATCCGCAAGCTGCCATTCCAGCGCCTAGTGCGCGAGATCGCCCAGGACTTCAAGACCGACCTGCGCTTCCAGAGCTCCGCAGTCATGGCCCTGCAGGAGGCCAGCGAGGCCTACCTCGTCGGCCTCTTCGAAGACACCAACCTGTGCGCAATCCACGCCAAGCGCGTCACCATCATGCCCAAGGACATCCAGCTCGCGCGCCGCATCCGCGGCGAGCGCGCCTAAACCGCGCCGCGGCACCGCACCGCACAAACAAAAACGGCCCTTTTCAGGGCCACTAACATCTCTCCGTCGCGAGCAAACTTTGTCGGTCGCCTGCCTCTCGCCCCGCAACCCAAAAACAACAACCACCACTTCCCGTCCGTCCGCCACACCCGCTCACTCTGCCTGCCTGCTTAGCAGCGCGCAACAATCACACATCATCCCTCCCCGGCGCTCAAAGCGCACAATACCCAACGGCCGACGTCACACCGCACGGGTGGCTGGCCGGCCGGCCGCCGCTTTCGTTTCGAAAACACAAAAACAAACCCGCACTCCACTCCGACGGCCAACGGCCAGGCAGGCGCGCTCGCTCGCTCTACACGCCACCGAAATCCCCGCCGACTCCTTCCACATCTCAACGTGCCCCCCGTTGCAAAACATAACACACACACACACACACAAAGGAACAAAACAACAAAGACCAGACACGACTAGACAAGACAGACATCCGAGAAGAACGAACGCAGGCAAGCCAACCAACGTATTCAAACAAAACAACGTGACAGAAAACCAACCGTCGGCCGCCGCCACAAACACGGCGACAATCAACAACAACACCGCTTACCGCTACCGCCGCCCACACCCGCCACCGACCCCCGCAATCCAACCACCACGGCACGCAAACAGCATCCCCACGGGCATACAGAAACGCCAGACAGACAGACACCCACACCAAACGCAACACGACAATCAAAACCTTCCCCGACGTGCTTTGATGGCCCTGAGAAGGGCCGTTTTGGGCCGCGCGTCTCTTGCGCGCCACTAGACGACGACGGGGGGTGGGGACGACGGAGTCAAGCGCCAAACCCTTCCTTTCTCCCATCTCTTTCTCCTCTACTCTACTTCTTCTTCTTGGGCGAAGCCTTCGCCTTAGACGGCGTCGTCGCCTTCTTCGGGCGCGGCGCCTTCGGCTTCTTCGTCGGAACCTTGGCGGCCTTCTTCGCCTTCGACGGCGACTTGGCCTTGGCCGGCTTGGCCGCAGCCGCCTTCTTCGCACCCGCGGGAGCGGCCGACGCCGCAGACGCCTTCTTGGCGGCGCCCGCCTTCCGACCGGTCGCCGCCTTCACGCCACCAGCCTTCTTTGCGCCGGCCGCACGGGCGCCCTTCTTCTCCTTGCTGGCCGGAGCGGCGCGCTTCTTCTTGGCACCGCCAGCACGAGCCTTGCCGCCCTCGGCCGCCCCCCCGCCGCCGGCGCCGGCAAGCTTGAACGAGCCGGACGCGCCCTTCCCCTTCGTCTGCACCAGCTCGCCCGCCACGACGGCCGACTTGAGGTACTTCTTGATAAACGGCGCCAGCTTCTCCGCGTCCAGCTTGTAGTGCGCGGCAATGTACTTCTTGATCGCCTGCAGCGACGACCCGCCGCGCTCCTTCAGACTCTTGATGGCGGCCGTCACCATCTCAGAGGTGCGCGGGTGCGCAGGCTTGGCGCGCGGCTTCTTCGCAGACGACGCAGACTTGGCCTTCTTCGTAGTGCCGGTGGCGGCGGGTGCCGCAGCAGTCTCGTTCGTAGCCGCCTGATCTGCCATTTCGACGACGCGCGTAACACACAGCGAGAGCGAGAGCGAGCGGGACGGCAGGCAGGCACGCAAGCACAGCACAGCAGCAGAGCAGAGAATCACAAGGCCCAGCCAGTGTCGCGGGCGGGCGCGGACGGCCGAGAGAGCGGCCGCCACTCTGCGCGCCGCCGCGCCGCGCCTCCCGCGCTTGCTACCGCCCAACGTCCGACAGCCTGTGCGGAGCAGCCCCAAACCTGCGCCACAACCGCCCGCGCCTTTCAAACCACCGAGGATGGGGCTACACACAGCCACACCACAGTCGCCAACCAGTCGCCACGGCAGCGCCGCAAACCACGGCCAAACTGCAGCTACCGCGCGCTACAGCCTGGGTCGGCCCGCCGAGAATCGCCGCCCCCGCCCAAATGCCGCCCCCACAGCCCCAGCCGACGACCCGCCACAATGGCCAAACCTTCGGCAAAACTCCCACACCGTCGCCGCGGCAGCCCGGCCAGCGCGGCCGGCGCCACAGCCACACAAGCCGAGGCGTGCGGCGATGACGGCCGTGCAAACGCGCCTCCGCCGCCCCATCGCCTTCCGTCGCCCTCCCGCCGTTTCCCGATCGGCCCGCAGCCGTCGGGCCACATCGCGCGCCGTCCTCCTCCTCTCGCCCGCCAACATTCACAGCCGTTTATCAACAATTGCCCGCCGCAAACGGACGCCGCCTGCGCAACAGGCGCCGCCGCCCCTCGCCGCTTCCGACCCAACCCCTCGACCGAGGCAAACCGCAATCCGAATCTACAGACCAACCCAATCTGCCGTCAGCACACACGACAGCCGACCTTACACGTTACGCGTTACACATTACGTTTACACGTCTAGGTTAGGTTAGGGTTAGGTGGACGTGGGTTAGGTTAAGGGGACTTGGGTTAGGTTAAGCGTCAAACTTAGGTTAAGCATTCAAACACGTCAGGCGTCAGAGGTTAGGTTAGGTTACACGTTAGGTTAAGGGGTCAGTGCTAGGTTAAAAAAAAGCGTTCAAACGTGAGGCGTCAGCCGGACAGCTTACCTTACGTAGACGTTAGGGGCTCACAGGCTGAGCTCACCTCGCCACACCACAGGTTAGGTTCGGTTCGCTCGGCTCAGCGTAAAGCGCCGAGGTCAGGGTTACGTTCGTTCACCTTCGGGCGCCACACTTTCGGTTGAAAGGTCGCGACGGGACGACGTCGGCAGGCACGCCGCAAACGAACAAAAACGTACAGACGACGTCGAAAACCGCCGACAGACGGGGGAGCAGCACGACCACGACCAGATACCGAGCGCGAACGAGACACACGCGAACCACCCCCACCGGCCAAAGGGCACCACACAACAACCCAGAGCACCACGTGTCGACACCAGAGCAACCCGCCGCTCACGCGACATGGCTGGCACCGAAGGGCAACCGCCCGCAACTGCGCTTTCCGCGCCGGCCCGGATGCACGTCGTGCTACAACAACACCACTACCGTACACAGCCGCTGTTCACAACATCACTATCATGCGCGCCCGCGGCTCGCCGCCGTCGCAGTCGCAGCCCCAACGCCAGCACTTTTGCACCACCATTCACACGCACCGCAACACAGCTCGCCGACACAGCCGAACAAAACAAACACCACACAACAACAGCAACAACGCCGCCGCCTCTACTTGTGCCGGCGACCCACCCCGCCGATGGCGCACCTTTCGCCAGCCGGCAATCGACACACACGCACCCACCCACCCCCCGGGGCCCAGTGCAAAAAAAAAACACACAAAAACAAAAAAACCAAACAAAAACAAAACGACACGGGAAGCGCACACCGCCACTTCACGCGCACGCCACCAACCAGTCGTCGTCTCAAAATAACAAACACAAAAAAAAAATAAACTAACAACTAGGGCAACACGAAACAAAAAACGCCTCGCACGAACCGCCCACAAAAAGGACAAGCACACGCACAGCCTCTGCTGACGACCACGACGCAGCGGCACGCTGCTCCTGTCCCGCGCCCCGCGCCCCACTCGAGTCACAACTCACGCGACACCGTCAACGACGGACTCGCTTCCCGCAACCTACCACCTTTCCGCCACGACGCACAGCCCCAGCCCCACCCGACGACGCGCCCGTGGCAACGACTGCACTTTCACCACCGCCTCCCCCTTCCCCCCCAAAACACACACACACACACACACACACACACACACACACACAGCCAGCCAAAAACGCACTCGCGACCCACACATGCACACGCCAACCAGTCAACGTCGACAACCACACGCAAGGCTCGAAACGAAACCGGCGTCCTTCCACGTTGCCATCAAGCTACGCGACACAAGACACAAGGAACCAACACAACAGCCGGCCCCACTAATTCCCCACTCTCACGCCGCAAAAAGCACACCGAAACCGCCAAACGCACGCACATTCCCCTTCGCACTGACACCGACCGGCTCGCTACCACACACCTCTCGGCAGCCGTTTCACGCCAATTCGCCACACCGCCCACACAGTCGACAAGCGCCCGCCCTGTACGGCACACGCAACGACGCAGCGCAGCAAAGGGCGCCCGCAACACATACCTCTCCTCCCCCTCTCTCTCTCTCTCCGCCGCCCGACGCGCCAACCGCCACACCACACCGCCAGCCACTCGCAAATTGTGCACTGCCACCAGCCACACGTCCAACACGCCGCGCCGCCTCCGGCCACCCGCCAGGGGGCGCTCACGTCCGCGACAACAGCGCGGCCCGCCGGGCCGGGCCGGGCCGGGCCGAACCGAACCGAGCCGCCGCTGCTCTGCACTCGGCACGGCCACACCCTGCTGCAGACCGGGCTCGTCTCTCTGTACGCGTCTGCCTGCGCATCAACACAACACGACCTTTTTTTTTTCCTCTCTCTACCGCCATCCCTTCTTCTCGCGTTTTACTCGTTGTTGCAGCAGCGGCGCACACCTACACATCCACAGCCCCAGCCGAGCCGAGCCGGCCTCACCTCAGGGCCCGCCGCCAGCGTCTCCTCCTCGGGCACAGGTGCGGTGCTGTGGCCGCCCATCCAACCGCATTGCTGGCCGTCCAGCCGCCAGGCGTTCCCACTGCCGCGAGCCACGCCGCGCACCGACCCTGCTGCAGAAAACGAAGCATAGCCAGAGACCGACCGATACACAAAGCAAGCCGTCGCCTCGCCTCTTGTCCTTCCTGCCTTCCTTCCGCCCCCGCCCTTCTCACACCACCGCCTCTCCACTTTCGCCCCCCCCTCCTCCTTTTTTTTTTTTTTTTTTGTTTTCTTCTTTCTTTCTTTCTTTCTTTCTTTGGCCCTCTCTCCTTCCCGCCATGGCGGTTACGGCACCGCCTGCAGCGGCAGATTTTGTGCGCCCACACGCCTACTCCTACCACCATTAACCTCGCCCTGCCCTGCCCATCAACGTCGCAGTCGAACCGACGCTTGCCAACACACTGCCGACGTTCCTTTCTCTTTTCGGCCTACGCCCATTACGCGCCGCCGCCACAGCACCTTCCCTTCCCACAACACACCGACGTCATCACACGCACCCAAAACAGGGGCCACGACCGTGTTCCTCGCCCACTCCCGTCCCGCACGGTACGCACATTCCCAACTATTACCGCGCACCCTCCCTTTCCAATCTGTGTGTCTCTGTGTCTGTGTCCTGTCCGCGCGTGACGCCTCTCAACATCCGCCGTCCCCCGTCCCGTTTTCGCCCCCATGCCGTCGTCGCGCCGCCTCCTCCCCGTCCACCGCCGCCCCTGTCCGCCCCGCACCACACCATACACCGCTGCTTGTCCCGGCCGTTGCCACCAAAGGCGCCGACCGCAAACGCGCCACGCCGCAGCCCCCGTGCGTCTCGCGCTCGCTTGCATCTCCGTGCCGACGCTGCCTCTCTTCCCGCTCGCACTCGACCTCGACAACACAGTCTTTGGCTCCGCCACTGCGTGTTCCGGTGGTACGCACGCTGCAACACGTATGTATTCATTACCAGAGCGATGGCGAGGCATGACAGCATCTCTGTCTGACCAGAGAGTTATTTATCGTTGCTAGTCGGCGCTTGGACCGCGCCAGACGACAGTAGTGGCACGCACCGGGTCGCCAGGAACAGTTGTTATATATATTGTAGCGCGAGTCGGGAGAGGTAGTAGTCGGTCGACAGTAGTAGCGGGTGGACGGTTGTACTGAGCGGGCGTCGGCGGCGTGCTCTGCTCGTCTCGCGACTCTGGTCATGGTTCGGGACGATGTATAGTATATTGTGTTATAATCAAAAGGTAGTGTGAAGCTGCATTTTGCGCAAATCTGATAACGTATGTTCATTGTACTTATTTTGTTCAACGACAAAAAGCCCCACTATTACTTTTTTCTAAAGTAACTTTTGTCTTTTAACGAAAAACATTCACTTTTTAAAGACTACTTCCTATGGCATTTCCCTCCAAGGAGTGCAATTAATTACCAGCCAGCACTCATTCATTGCACACAGCTGTGTAAGGGGTATCTACAATTGAGGAGCGGATACAAATGCAATTTTTTGTTTTGTTTTTTTTTTTTTTGTGCGTTGTAACCTCCCCGCAAAATTTAAAATAATGGACAATGTTATTTACGGATGCTAATGGACATTGCGCTAATTGTAACCTCGCCCACAATGAGAGGTATTGAAAATGGCAACAAAAATGTTAAATTCGCAATCTGACTCAAATATAAATTCTTCACAACATTTAAAAGTCCGTTCAGTGACAAGAAACTTCAATTAAACCGAAATATCGGTCTTTGGCCCTGTGCAAAACAATCAGAATTAAAGTCTTACCTCAGAATAAATGGATGTCACATTTCTGCTCTTGTTTGTTGCGCAGCGCTTGGAGGAACTGCATTGCAAATAATAATATTCTCTTTTTTTTGTGATTTTAGTGAAATTTTTCTTCAAAGAAGTGGAATGAAATGTGAAGTGCAACGAACTCTTCAGTTCAATAAAAAATTAAATGTTTGAAAAATGCTTTTGAAATAAAAATTATTATTGGGGAACTTGTTGGAGAATAATTACAATAAATAAAATTGTTCATTATCTAATGATTATATTAATTAACAGTATACCTTATTCACCATCTTGACCAGTGTTGCCGACCGCCTACATCACACAACCGCACTCGGCTGCTACTACTGACCGACCGCTCTGCATGACGACTATTAGCGTACTGCACGCGACGACTACTGACAGAGTACAGCCCTCAACTAGACAGACCTACAGACTCGCAACGACCGACCGACTGACTGACTGACTGACTGAGAACCGCTCGCAACACTCGCGCGGTCCAGCGCAAACTCTCTGGTCACAGATGCTACAATGTCTCGCCATCGCTGCTATGTTACATACGTGTTTCAGTGTCTTTTTCATTGGGGTGACGATCTTTGGCTCTTTTTATTCTGAATACAGGGCCAAAGGTCAACGCTGCTGCCCTTATACAATTTATCAGGTTTCATTATGTCTGTTGCAATGTTACATACGGTTCATTCTTTCATTAATATTATCGTTGGGTTTGTTTTGTAGGGACGTTAACATTCTGGCACATTTCTATTATCATCGGACTCTCTGCTATTTGTGCAGGGAGGTTATACCTGGGTCCATTTCCATTTCCATTTACATTCTAATATTGATAGACTTTTTGTTTTCTTTTTTGTTTCTTGTTGTTTTTCCTTCTTTTTTTTGTTGTTTTTTTTTTTGTTTGTTTTGTTTTTCCCGCTCTCACCACCACCGCCGCATCACGCCTCCCGTTTTCTTGGTTTCTTTTCTGTTCTTCAACTGCTTCAACATCACCGCGCCCCATTTCCACACCACAGCCATCAGCCTCCAAGACGGGCAGGCGCAGTGTGCCATTTCCGGCGCACAAGCACACCCGTACGGTACTCTCCTCGCCCCCACGCCACCAACAACACAGCGACCACGCGGCTGTCAGGCACGGCACGGCACGGCACGGCACCGGCGAAATGCGCCGCCCCCGCCCCTCCGCGCATCCGTCCGTCTCGCCACGTTCACTGACAGCCGCGTCTGCGGCTACACCACGACAACCACAACACAACACCGCTCCCCTCCCTGGCAACTCATTGTTTTTCTCCTCCTCTTTTGCACAAACCACAACGCCGAGCACAGGCGCAAGCCACCCACACCGCGCCCCTCCCCGTCCCGCCTTTCTTTGGCCGCCGCTCCTCGTTTGCCCCCTCCCATCTCCCGAAATGCCATGCCAGCAGCGTTACGCATGCCCCTCCCCTGTCCACACAACACTACCGCCAAACGAACAGCCTTCCGGGCCACATGCAGGGCACGCCCACCTCCAAACACTGCCAATTCACGGACGCACACACACACACACACTTTCTCGACACCTTTCTGTACGGAGGGTGCGTCATCTCGACCGTGACAGAGTGACGCCAACTATCGACGATCCATTTCCCCCCACTGGTGAAACATGTCCACTAACACCTACATACATCATTCAAGTACACAGACAATAGCATACACACAATGGGAGGGCACACGAACATGGACGGCACGGCACTGTCATACACTCTTCCTCAGAACCATATCAACAAACGTTACGTACATCCGGGAAAGCGAAAGCGAAAGCGAAAGCAAAAGCAAAAGCAAAAGCAAAGCCCAATGCAGCCGTCAAAGGTAACGTTCACCACGGCAGACACTTGCAGCCGCGCCGCCGTTAAACGCATTTCAGTGCGGCTCCAATACGCCTCCGACACGGGAACGTTCCGTTGCTCTACGAATGCGTTTCTCCCCTTTTTCCCTTCCTCTCTCTTTTGCCCCCCCTCCTTGCACTCTTGCCTCATTCCTCACGTTCTGCCCAGACATTCGACCGATCAAAGTCAACCTTTCGTCACCGTTCTCAGCGCGACGGTGTACAACAGTATGACGGGTGTGCCCAAGACTTCGGTTCAGTTGCGTGACGCCGGTCTATCGCGCCGATCGACAGTTACTCAGGGGGCGACGGATCGGACCACGTCACCGACACACAAAACACTTTCAAACAAACACATACATACCGGATGGACACAGACAAACACGTGTACAGACATTCGCCAAACAAACGACGACCGCCGCCGCCGCCGCCGCCGCCGCCGTCTAGCGTCGCGCTTACTGTACTGCACTGGACACGCGTGCATCTTGAATGACGACATCGGTGTGCGTGCGTCGTACACAATCAGTCAGACACGGCTATCAAAAATCAGAGTCGAATGGTACATCATCGTGCGTGTCGCCGTACACGTACAGTACAATACAACAACAATGCGTCTTAATGGCACGTTCAATTTCAACGTCACTCACACACCTCCACGCTGCAGTTACGTCGCACCATTGTCAAACTCGGCGTACAGCAAAGGGAATAGTGGGCGGCAAAAAAAAACCAAACAAAAACATTTCACATTTCACCCTCGCCATGTATGATGTGCAAAAAACAAACCCGCAAACGGCCGTCGTTACGGTGACACAAAAGTCGCCGATCGCACTGTCCCCCCTCGCAGACAGGTAACACACACACACCACCACCAATGGGTCAAAACCACTCCAACGAGGCGTGCCACCATTCCACGCCACGGCGACCAACCTCGTGGCCGTCCCCCGCAACACGCTTTGACGCGCCCCCCCCACCCACAATCAAAATGCACACATACATCACAGCCGTCCACACAAACAACAACAACAACAATTCCGCCCTTCCCGCAAAAGGCAAGTTGGTGGCCCTGAAAAGGGCCGTTTTGCCGCTCTCGCAACGGAGGAGCCTTCTCCATCCTTCCTTCCACTCCAGAGCCACCTCCTTACTTGGAGCTCGTGTACTTGGTCACCGCCTTCGTGCCCTCGCTCACGGCGTGCTTGGCCAGCTCGCCAGGCAGCAACAGCCGCACAGCGGTCTGGATCTCGCGGGACGTGATGGTCGAGCGCTTGTTGTAGTGCGCCAGGCGAGAAGCCTCGGCCGCAATGCGCTCGAAAATGTCGTTCACGAAGCTGTTCATGATGCTCATCGCCTTCGACGAGATGCCCGTGTCAGGGTGCACCTGCTTCAGCACCTTGTAGATGTAGATGGCATAGCTCTCCTTCCTCTTGCGCTTCTTCTTCTTGTCGCCCTTCGAAATGTTCTTCTGCGCCTTGCCAGCCTTCTTGGCGGCCTTCCCGCTAGTCTTGGGCGGCATCTCGAACGAACGTACGGCAGCAGCAACACCAGTAGCAAGCGCTCCGCTCTAGTCAGCGTCTCCCCACACAGTGGCACCCGCCGCCAGCCGCCGCCGCACCTTTACCAGCTCGCCCTGTTGCGGCCGCCGACCAATGGGGCGCGTGCGCAACCGGCCGCCGCACCCGAGCCCATAAAGCACCCCCACCCCGGCTTGCCCAGACCCCGCCTCCAACTGCAGAGACAGCAGAACAGGCACTAGACGACCTCACAAGAGTGATCCTACAAGCTGCTGAGGGAGCCACACCGCCTCCTGCGGGGCCCCCCCGCTCCAGGCAACTCCCCCCGCACTTGCTTGCGCAAATACGGCACAAAAACAGGATCGCCAAAGAGTGGAAGCTCACCAGAAATAGGGATACACGGAGGCTACTCAATAGGCTACAGAGAGAGCTGAAAGCCGATCTCAATGAGTACCGCAACCAACAATGGTCGGCAAGGCTCTCAGCTCTCAAACTAGACGACAATAGTTTATGGCAAGCCACCAAACAGTACACAAAAAGACGCGCAAAAATGCCACCACTCCATGGCGAACGCGGACTGCAGTTCAGCCCCATCGACAAAGCTAACGCACTAGCCGACGTGTTCGAAAAACAGTTCAGACCAGCAGAAGTACAGGACAGAGAACACGTCGCAACAGTCCGCAGAGAACTGGCCGTGTTCCTGGAAGCAGACGACGAAGATGACTACACGCCACTCTTCAATACTGAAGATGTGGCGCGCTGCATCAAGTCCCTGCCCACCAGGAAAACCCCGGGTCACGACCAGGTCACAAATGAATTGCTGAAACTCCTCCCGCCTCTGGCAATCACCCACCTGACCGATATAGTTAATGAACTGACGCGATCACAAAAATTCCCGGCGCAGTGGAAGCACGCAGAAGTTATTGCGATCGCGAAACCAGGAAAAGACCCGGTGTTCCCGCAACACTATAGACCAATTAGTCTACTGCCTACCCTCAGTAAACTTTACGAGCGCCTCCTACTAACCCCCATACAGGACTATATCACAAGAGAGCAGATTCTGCCGAAATTCCAATTCGGATTTAGGCAAAGACACTCCGCCCCCCAGCAAATCATGAGGGTGGTTGAAGCAGCCACAGACAGCTTCAACCGAAAGGGCTACTGCGGGCTTGTCTTGTTAGACGTAGCAAAAGCCTTCGACTCAGTCTGGCACACCGGGATATTACACAAGATGTACACCCTAGGCTTCCCCGGAAAGATAGTCAAAATCGTTAAAAACTATCTCTCCGGTAGGACTTTCTCAGTCAAGATCGATGGATCCCTGTCGACCAGGAGAAGAATCAGTGCAGGCGTGCCCCAGGGCTCAGTCCTGGGACCCGTCCTCTACAGTGTCTACACTGCTGACATCCCTACGACTCAGCATGTAAACACTGCACAGTACGCAGACGACACTGCATTCTTCTCCTGCTCGACAAACAGGAACCTGGTTACAAGGCGTCTGCAAACCGCCCTAAACAGGACGGAAAACTGGGCAAAGCAGTGGCGCATCTCAATTAACTCTGAGAAAACACAAGCCATGCTGCTCACCAGACGCTATGGGAAACGCCGACCCCCAAGAAGACCATACCAACTGCTGAGATTGCAGGGGCAGAATTTGCCATGGAGAAATTCTGCGAAGTACCTCGGTGTCACACTTGACAGACGCCTGACATGGAAGTGCCACATAGAGGAGCTTCGCAGAAAGGCTCACGCCAGGATGCAGATTCTGTACCCTGTCTTGAACAGCACCAGTTCCCTCGACCCCGCAACAGGAGTAGCGATCTATCGAAGTCTAATTCGACCGATACTGGAATATGCGTGCCCTGTATGGGGCTACGCAGCCAGATCGACGATAGATCGCTTACAAAAGACTCAAAACAGAGCGTTAAGACGAGCCCTACACGTCCCCACGCGCTTCCCCACGGCAGATTTGCACGAAGCCGCAGACATAGAGCCAATCACCACAAGATTCCGCGCCCTGGCAGAAGTGTTCTACGCCACGGCGCGGAAGTCAGAAAACGAATTAATCAACACCCTTGGGCAATACGAACCCCATAGGCAGAGATATAACAGACCCAAGTCGCTACTCCTGCAGTAGCAGAAAAAGAACAACTAAAGAAAACTCTCAACGAACAGCAACCAACAAAAGCAAAGAAACAAAAACAACACAAAAGAAAAGAGGAGGAAATGTCCTAATGTGACAACAACCTCCACCAGCACACCCTCTAAAGGTAGAGGAATAAAAGAGAGAAGCAGCAGCAGCTGCGCAGCCGGGGTGGGGGTGCTTTATGGGCTCGGGTGCGGCGGCCGGTTGCGCGCGCGCCCCATTGGTCGGCGGCCGCAACAGGGCGAGCTGGTAAAGGTGCGGCGGCGGCTGGCGGCGGGTGCCACTGTGTGGGGAGACGCTGACTAGAGCGGAGCGCTTGCTACTGGTGTTGCTGCTGCCGTACGTTCGTTCGAGATGCCGCCCAAGACTAGCGGGAAGGCCGCCAAGAAGGCTGGCAAGGCGCAGAAGAACATTTCGAAGGGCGACAAGAAGAAGAAGCGCAAGAGGAAGGAGAGCTATGCCATCTACATCTACAAGGTGCTGAAGCAGGTGCACCCTGACACGGGCATCTCGTCGAAGGCGATGAGCATCATGAACAGCTTCGTGAACGACATTTTCGAGCGCATTGCGGCCGAGGCTTCTCGCCTGGCGCACTACAACAAGCGCTCGACCATCACGTCCCGCGAGATCCAGACCGCTGTGCGGCTGTTGCTGCCTGGCGAGCTGGCCAAGCACGCCGTGAGCGAGGGCACGAAGGCGGTGACCAAGTACACGAGCTCCAAGTAAGGAGGTGGCTCTGGAGTGGAAGGAAGGATGGAGAAGGCTCCTCCGTTGCGAGAGCGGCAAAACGGCCCTTTTCAGGGCCACCAACTTGCCTTTTGCGGGAAGGGCGGAATTGTTGTTGTTGTTGTTTGTGTGGACGGCTGTGATGTATGTGTGCATTTTGATTGTGGGTGGGGGGGGGCGCGTCAAAGCGTGTTGCGGGGGACGGCCACGAGGTTGGTCGCCGTGGCGTGGAATGGTGGCACGCCTCGTTGGAGTGGTTTTGACCCATTGGTGGTGGTGTGTGTGTGTTACCTGTCTGCGAGGGGGGACAGTGCGATCGGCGACTTTTGTGTCACCGTAACGACGGCCGTTTGCGGGTTTGTTTTTTGCACATCATACATGGCGAGGGTGAAATGTGAAATGTTTTTGTTTGGTTTTTTTTTGCCGCCCACTATTCCCTTTGCTGTACGCCGAGTTTGACAATGGTGCGACGTAACTGCAGCGTGGAGGTGTGTGAGTGACGTTGAAATTGAACGTGCCATTAAGACGCATTGTTGTTGTATTGTACTGTACGTGTACGGCGACACGCACGATGATGTACCATTCGACTCTGATTTTTGATAGCCGTGTCTGACTGATTGCGTACGACGCACGCACACCGATGTCGTCATTCAAGATGCACGCGTGTCCAGTGCAGTACAGTAAGCGCGACGCTAGACGGCGGCGGCGGCGGCGGCGGCGGCGGCGGCGGTCGTCGTTTGTTTGGCGAATGTCTGTACACGTGTTTGTCTGTGTCCATCCGGTATGTATGTGTTTGTTTGAAAGTGTTTTGTGTGTCGGTGACGTGGTCCGATCCGTCGCCCCCTGAGTAACTGTCGATCGGCGCGATAGACCGGCGTCACGCAACTGAACCGAAGTCTTGGGCACACCCGTCATACTGTTGTACACCGTCGCGCTGAGAACGGTGACGAAAGGTTGACTTTGATCGGTCGAATGTCTGGGCAGAACGTGAGGAATGAGGCAAGAGTGCAAGGAGGGGGGGCAAAAGAGAGAGGAAGGGAAAAAGGGGAGAAACGCATTCGTAGAGCAACGGAACGTTCCCGTGTCGGAGGCGTATTGGAGCCGCACTGAAATGCGTTTAACGGCGGCGCGGCTGCAAGTGTCTGCCGTGGTGAACGTTACCTTTGACGGCTGCATTGGGCTTTGCTTTTGCTTTTGCTTTTGCTTTCGCTTTCGCTTTCGCTTTCCCGGATGTACGTAACGTTTGTTGATATGGTTGTGAGGAAGAGTGTATGACAGTGCCGTGCCGTCCATGTTCGTGTGCCCTCCCATTGTGTGTATGCTATTGTCTGTGTACTTGAATGATGTATGTAGGTGTTAGTGGACATGTTTCACCAGTGGGGGGAAATGGATCGTCGATAGTTGGCGTCACTCTGTCACGGTCGAGATGACGCACCCTCCGTACAGAAAGGTGTCGAGAAAGTGTGTGTGTGTGTGTGCGTCCGTGAATTGGCAGTGTTTGGAGGTGGGCGTGCCCTGCATGTGGCCCGGAAGGCTGTTCGTTTGGCGGTAGTGTTGTGTGGACAGGGGAGGGGCATGCGTAACGCTGCTGGCATGGCATTTCGGGAGATGGGAGGGGGCAAACGAGGAGCGGCGGCCAAAGAAAGGCGGGACGGGGAGGGGCGCGGTGTGGGTGGCTTGCGCCTGTGCTCGGCGTTGTGGTTTGTGCAAAAGAGGAGGAGAAAAACAATGAGTTGCCAGGGAGGGGAGCGGTGTTGTGTTGTGGTTGTCGTGGTGTAGCCGCAGACGCGGCTGTCAGTGAACGTGGCGAGACGGACGGATGCGCGGAGGGGCGGGGGCGGCGCATTTCGCCGGTGCCGTGCCGTGCCGTGCCGTGCCTGACAGCCGCGTGGTCGCTGTGTTGTTGGTGGCGTGGGGGCGAGGAGAGTACCGTACGGGTGTGCTTGTGCGCCGGAAATGGCACACTGCGCCTGCCCGTCTTGGAGGCTGATGGCTGTGGTGTGGAAATGGGGCGCGGTGATGTTGAAGCAGTTGAAGAACAGAAAAGAAACCAAGAAAACGGGAGGCGTGATGCGGCGGTGGTGGTGAGAGCGGGAAAAACAAAACAAACAAAAAAAAAAAACAACAAAAAAAAGAAGGAAAAACAACAAGAAACAAAAAAGAAAACAAAAAGTCTATCAATATTAGAATGTAAATGGAAATGGAAATGGACCCAGGTATAACCTCCCTGCACAAATAGCAGAGAGTCCGATGATAATAGAAATGTGCCAGAATGTTAACGTCCCTACAAAACAAACCCAACGATAATATTAATGAAAGAATGAACCGTATGTAACATTGCAACAGACATAATGAAACCTGATAAATTGTATAAGGGCAGCAGCGTTGACCTTTGGCCCTGTATTCAGAATAAAAAGAGCCAAAGATCGTCACCCCAATGAAAAAGACACTGAAACACGTATGTAACATAGCAGCGATGGCGAGACATTGTAGCATCTGTGACCAGAGAGTTTGCGCTGGACCGCGCGAGTGTTGCGAGCGGTTCTCAGTCAGTCAGTCAGTCAGTCGGTCGGTCGTTGCGAGTCTGTAGGTCTGTCTAGTTGAGGGCTGTACTCTGTCAGTAGTCGTCGCGTGCAGTACGCTAATAGTCGTCATGCAGAGCGGTCGGTCAGTAGTAGCAGCCGAGTGCGGTTGTGTGATGTAGGCGGTCGGCAACACTGGTCAAGATGGTGAATAAGGTATACTGTTAATTAATATAATCATTAGATAATGAACAATTTTATTTATTGTAATTATTCTCCAACAAGTTCCCCAATAATAATTTTTATTTCAAAAGCATTTTTCAAACATTTAATTTTTTATTGAACTGAAGAGTTCGTTGCACTTCACATTTCATTCCACTTCTTTGAAGAAAAATTTCACTAAAATCACAAAAAAAAAGAGAATATTATTATTTGCAATGCAGTTCCTCCAAGCGCTGCGCAACAAACAAGAGCAGAAATGTGACATCCATTTATTCTGAGGTAAGACTTTAATTCTGATTGTTTTGCACAGGGCCAAAGACCGATATTTCGGTTTAATTGAAGTTTCTTGTCACTGAACGGACTTTTAAATGTTGTGAAGAATTTATATTTGAGTCAGATTGCGAATTTAACATTTTTGTTGCCATTTTCAATACCTCTCATTGTGGGCGAGGTTACAATTAGCGCAATGTCCATTAGCATCCGTAAATAACATTGTCCATTATTTTAAATTTTGCGGGGAGGTTACAACGCACAAAAAAAAAAAAACAAAACAAAAAATTGCATTTGTATCCGCTCCTCAATTGTAGATACCCCTTACACAGCTGTGTGCAATGAATGAGTGCTGGCTGGTAATTAATTGCACTCCTTGGAGGGAAATGCCATAGGAAGTAGTCTTTAAAAAGTGAATGTTTTTCGTTAAAAGACAAAAGTTACTTTAGAAAAAAGTAATAGTGGGGCTTTTTGTCGTTGAACAAAATAAGTACAATGAACATACGTTATCAGATTTGCGCAAAATGCAGCTTCACACTACCTTTTGATTATAACACAATATACTATACATCGTCCCGAACCGTGACCAGAGTCGCGAGACGAGCAGAGCACGCCGCCGACGCCCGCTCAGTACAACCGTCCACCCGCTACTACTGTCGACCGACTACTACCTCTCCCGACTCGCGCTACAATATATATAACAACTGTTCCTGGCGACCCGGTGCGTGCCACTACTGTCGTCTGGCGCGGTCCAAGCGCCGACTAGCAACGATAAATAACTCTCTGGTCAGACAGAGATGCTGTCATGCCTCGCCATCGCTCTGGTAATGAATACATACGTGTTGCAGCGTGCGTACCACCGGAACACGCAGTGGCGGAGCCAAAGACTGTGTTGTCGAGGTCGAGTGCGAGCGGGAAGAGAGGCAGCGTCGGCACGGAGATGCAAGCGAGCGCGAGACGCACGGGGGCTGCGGCGTGGCGCGTTTGCGGTCGGCGCCTTTGGTGGCAACGGCCGGGACAAGCAGCGGTGTATGGTGTGGTGCGGGGCGGACAGGGGCGGCGGTGGACGGGGAGGAGGCGGCGCGACGACGGCATGGGGGCGAAAACGGGACGGGGGACGGCGGATGTTGAGAGGCGTCACGCGCGGACAGGACACAGACACAGAGACACACAGATTGGAAAGGGAGGGTGCGCGGTAATAGTTGGGAATGTGCGTACCGTGCGGGACGGGAGTGGGCGAGGAACACGGTCGTGGCCCCTGTTTTGGGTGCGTGTGATGACGTCGGTGTGTTGTGGGAAGGGAAGGTGCTGTGGCGGCGGCGCGTAATGGGCGTAGGCCGAAAAGAGAAAGGAACGTCGGCAGTGTGTTGGCAAGCGTCGGTTCGACTGCGACGTTGATGGGCAGGGCAGGGCGAGGTTAATGGTGGTAGGAGTAGGCGTGTGGGCGCACAAAATCTGCCGCTGCAGGCGGTGCCGTAACCGCCATGGCGGGAAGGAGAGAGGGCCAAAGAAAGAAAGAAAGAAAGAAAGAAGAAAACAAAAAAAAAAAAAAAAAAAGGAGGAGGGGGGGGCGAAAGTGGAGAGGCGGTGGTGTGAGAAGGGCGGGGGCGGAAGGAAGGCAGGAAGGACAAGAGGCGAGGCGACGGCTTGCTTTGTGTATCGGTCGGTCTCTGGCTATGCTTCGTTTTCTGCAGCAGGGTCGGTGCGCGGCGTGGCTCGCGGCAGTGGGAACGCCTGGCGGCTGGACGGCCAGCAATGCGGTTGGATGGGCGGCCACAGCACCGCACCTGTGCCCGAGGAGGAGACGCTGGCGGCGGGCCCTGAGGTGAGGCCGGCTCGGCTCGGCTGGGGCTGTGGATGTGTAGGTGTGCGCCGCTGCTGCAACAACGAGTAAAACGCGAGAAGAAGGGATGGCGGTAGAGAGAGGAAAAAAAAAAGGTCGTGTTGTGTTGATGCGCAGGCAGACGCGTACAGAGAGACGAGCCCGGTCTGCAGCAGGGTGTGGCCGTGCCGAGTGCAGAGCAGCGGCGGCTCGGTTCGGTTCGGCCCGGCCCGGCCCGGCCCGGCGGGCCGCGCTGTTGTCGCGGACGTGAGCGCCCCCTGGCGGGTGGCCGGAGGCGGCGCGGCGTGTTGGACGTGTGGCTGGTGGCAGTGCACAATTTGCGAGTGGCTGGCGGTGTGGTGTGGCGGTTGGCGCGTCGGGCGGCGGAGAGAGAGAGAGAGGGGGAGGAGAGGTATGTGTTGCGGGCGCCCTTTGCTGCGCTGCGTCGTTGCGTGTGCCGTACAGGGCGGGCGCTTGTCGACTGTGTGGGCGGTGTGGCGAATTGGCGTGAAACGGCTGCCGAGAGGTGTGTGGTAGCGAGCCGGTCGGTGTCAGTGCGAAGGGGAATGTGCGTGCGTTTGGCGGTTTCGGTGTGCTTTTTGCGGCGTGAGAGTGGGGAATTAGTGGGGCCGGCTGTTGTGTTGGTTCCTTGTGTCTTGTGTCGCGTAGCTTGATGGCAACGTGGAAGGACGCCGGTTTCGTTTCGAGCCTTGCGTGTGGTTGTCGACGTTGACTGGTTGGCGTGTGCATGTGTGGGTCGCGAGTGCGTTTTTGGCTGGCTGTGTGTGTGTGTGTGTGTGTGTGTGTGTGTGTGTGTGTGTGTTTTGGGGGGGAAGGGGGAGGCGGTGGTGAAAGTGCAGTCGTTGCCACGGGCGCGTCGTCGGGTGGGGCTGGGGCTGTGCGTCGTGGCGGAAAGGTGGTAGGTTGCGGGAAGCGAGCCCGTCGTTGACGGTGTCGCGTGAGTTGTGACTCGAGTGGGGCGCGGGGCGCGGGACAGGAGCAGCGTGCCGCTGCGTCGTGGTCGTCAGCAGAGGCTGTGCGTGTGCTTGTCCTTTTTGTGGGCGGTTCGTGCGAGGCGTTTTTTGTTTCGTGTTGCCCTAGTTGTTAGTTTATTTTTTTTTTGTGTTTGTTATTTTGAGACGACGACTGGTTGGTGGCGTGCGCGCGAAGTGGCGGTGTGCGCTTCCCGTGTCGTTTTGTTTTTGTTTGGTTTTTTTGTTTTTGTGTGTTTTTTTTTTTGCACTGGGCCCCGGGGGGTGGGTGGGTGCGTGTGTGTCGATTGCCGGCTGGCGAAAGGTGCGCCATCGGCGGGGTGGGTCGCCGGCACAAGTAGAGGCGGCGGCGTTGTTGCTGTTGTTGTGTGGTGTTTGTTTTGTTCGGCTGTGTCGGCGAGCTGTGTTGCGGTGCGTGTGAATGGTGGTGCAAAAGTGCTGGCGTTGGGGCTGCGACTGCGACGGCGGCGAGCCGCGGGCGCGCATGATAGTGATGTTGTGAACAGCGGCTGTGTACGGTAGTGGTGTTGTTGTAGCACGACGTGCATCCGGGCCGGCGCGGAAAGCGCAGTTGCGGGCGGTTGCCCTTCGGTGCCAGCCATGTCGCGTGAGCGGCGGGTTGCTCTGGTGTCGACACGTGGTGCTCTGGGTTGTTGTGTGGTGCCCTTTGGCCGGTGGGGGTGGTTCGCGTGTGTCTCGTTCGCGCTCGGTATCTGGTCGTGGTCGTGCTGCTCCCCCGTCTGTCGGCGGTTTTCGACGTCGTCTGTACGTTTTTGTTCGTTTGCGGCGTGCCTGCCGACGTCGTCCCGTCGCGACCTTTCAACCGAAAGTGTGGCGCCCGAAGGTGAACGAACGTAACCCTGACCTCGGCGCTTTACGCTGAGCCGAGCGAACCGAACCTAACCTGTGGTGTGGCGAGGTGAGCTCAGCCTGTGAGCCCCTAACGTCTACGTAAGGTAAGCTGTCCGGCTGACGCCTCACGTTTGAACGCTTTTTTTTAACCTAGCACTGACCCCTTAACCTAACGTGTAACCTAACCTAACCTCTGACGCCTGACGTGTTTGAATGCTTAACCTAAGTTTGACGCTTAACCTAACCCAAGTCCCCTTAACCTAACCCACGTCCACCTAACCCTAACCTAACCTAGACGTGTAAACGTAATGTGTAACGCGTAACGTGTAAGGTCGGCTGTCGTGTGTGCTGACGGCAGATTGGGTTGGTCTGTAGATTCGGATTGCGGTTTGCCTCGGTCGAGGGGTTGGGTCGGAAGCGGCGAGGGGCGGCGGCGCCTGTTGCGCAGGCGGCGTCCGTTTGCGGCGGGCAATTGTTGATAAACGGCTGTGAATGTTGGCGGGCGAGAGGAGGAGGACGGCGCGCGATGTGGCCCGACGGCTGCGGGCCGATCGGGAAACGGCGGGAGGGCGACGGAAGGCGATGGGGCGGCGGAGGCGCGTTTGCACGGCCGTCATCGCCGCACGCCTCGGCTTGTGTGGCTGTGGCGCCGGCCGCGCTGGCCGGGCTGCCGCGGCGACGGTGTGGGAGTTTTGCCGAAGGTTTGGCCATTGTGGCGGGTCGTCGGCTGGGGCTGTGGGGGCGGCATTTGGGCGGGGGCGGCGATTCTCGGCGGGCCGACCCAGGCTGTAGCGCGCGGTAGCTGCAGTTTGGCCGTGGTTTGCGGCGCTGCCGTGGCGACTGGTTGGCGACTGTGGTGTGGCTGTGTGTAGCCCCATCCTCGGTGGTTTGAAAGGCGCGGGCGGTTGTGGCGCAGGTTTGGGGCTGCTCCGCACAGGCTGTCGGACGTTGGGCGGTAGCAAGCGCGGGAGGCGCGGCGCGGCGGCGCGCAGAGTGGCGGCCGCTCTCTCGGCCGTCCGCGCCCGCCCGCGACACTGGCTGGGCCTTGTGATTCTCTGCTCATTCGAGGGGGTGGATCGGCCGTGAGCGGACGCTATACTGCCGCGCGCTGCTGGGAGATCCCTTGGGAGCGCTACGCTAGCCGTAGCACAGCAAAATTTGTCGTGTGCGTTGTGCGTGCACAACGCAAGCAAAAATTGTCGTGTGTGGGTGCGCACGCTTAGCGATTGCGCCGCAAATTTGTCGTGGTAGGACGCTTACGTGGTCCCTTTGTCGTGCAGCGGCTGCCGGTCTACTGGCAGCGCGGTGGCGGCGAGGGCCGTGGCTTTCTAGTTCACCGGTCGTCTGATCTGCCTCAGACGTGAATCATCCAGATACTGCCGCAGGGCATCCTCCCTGCTCCTCCAAGAGTAGGGAAATTCCTGCGCCAGGGTCCGTGGTGCTACCCGGTAACCCGCGTGCAGTCAATGGTAGGGCTGGCGCTGTTCGGGGATACCTAACGGTGCCAACGAACGAACAACCAGTGCCCCTGGGCAGTAAATGTCAGACTTCAAGTTCCGCTGACACAGTCATCTTGGGTAAGCCCAAAGCCCCAGTCCGCTGCGGCACCCAGTCACTGGGTACCCGCGGCCAACCAACTTCAGCCATTACCAAAGCCAAAACACGCGTACAAGACTCGGACGTAATGCCAGCGCCTAAGCGTCCGGCCCCAAGCCGGCTCGCTGAGGAAACAGAGCAACCTGTGAGTGATGACATGGAAGTAGGGGGTGAAGCTGTTATCGCAAACATACCAACATCAAATAGTTTCGCTCCGATTGACACCGACGGAGCGGAAACGACCGAAACAATGCCTACCCGTCCCTCGACCTCGGGCGCGCAAGCGCAATCGAGGCCGAAACGGGAAAAGGTGCCCCCAATTCTTGCCACAATCGTAAACGGTACGATGAAAATCATAAAGGAGGTAGCCCCTCAACTAAAAGGAGGACTAAATACCTCATGCAGGGGGTCCTCCGTAAAATTTCAACCGTCTACCCTGCCCGACTACAGATTTCTTACAGCCTATTTCACACAGAAGAAAATACCCTATCACACTTACCCGGTCACTGAGAAAAACGCGTACAAGGCGGTGATCAAAGGTCTCCCCAGTGACACCGATCCCGCGGAGATAAAGGAGCTTCTCCTTGCGCGTCACTTCAGGGTCATCGAGGTCAAACAGGAGACCAAGGCATCTGACCCGAGCAACCCGGGAGAGGGGCGCAGGAAGAGAGCTTCTTTCAAAGTTATATTACACCCCGACGAGAGAAATAGAGAACTCCTAAAAATCGAGCTGTTCATGAACTGCAAGGTTACGGTGGAGAGGTATCGCCAACCTGAAGGTCCTGTCCAGTGCCACCAATGCCAGCAGTTGTTTCACTCTGCAGAGCAGTGTCACCATCCTCCAAAGTGCGTCAAGTGTGCCGGCCCACACTTGACAAACACATGTAAGAAGAGCCGTGCAACCCCGGCAAAATGCGCCCTATGTGGGGGCGATCACCCGGCGAACTACAGCCGATGCCCCACACGAATACAGTTGATGTCCACCCGCCCCCCTCGGTCGGTAAACGGTGCTGCCCTGTCTCGAGGCGCTTCCGCCTCTACGCCGCCGCCGCTAACATCTGCGGCCAACGTGCAGGCAGCTAGCTCTGCCTCCGCCGGCAGCCGCAGAGCGACTGTGCCGGGGCGAGATGCCTTTCCCTCCCTTCCCCCACCACGCGCCCCGACGGCAGCTGCCGCCTGGCCTCCCCCTCCACGTCACCAGCGCACTGAGGCGCCCGCAGCTGCCGCGCCGCCTCAGTCGGCTGCTGGCCAGCAGCCAGGGACGCCGCTTGGCGTCTTTGACGAGCTGCGCCAACTGTTTGCGGGCTTCAGCCTGACAAACATCATGTTCACAATTAGGGACACCATGGCGCGCGTGCGGGCGGCGCCTGATGGCCTAAGTAAATTCATGGCCCTCGCAGAGGGAGCAATTTCATTATTCGATGCTTTTAATGGATCCCCCTAGATCCAGGAAGTTCACCATTTTAACTTTTAACGCCAATGGCGTAAAAACACAGAAACATATCCTAGAGGAGTTTCTAGACCGGTATGCGATCGACGTTGTGTGCCTGACGGAAACCCACCTTAAGCCCAAGGACCGCTTTTCTGTGAGAAATTACTCCATCCATAGAGTAGACCGTGTAGGCCGCGAGCGCGGCGGAGTAGCGGTCCTTGTAAAAGGCAGAAGGTGTTTCCGCACAGTGGACCTACCGCAGACACCCAGCATCGAGGCAGCCGGTATAGAAATCAAAATTCAAAACACACCATACACCATCATCTCCACCTATCACCCCCCGGGCACCACCATACTGACACAGGACCTTCAGGCTCTGCTGGGTACTGGCGCTCGTGTGATTATGGGAGGGGACCTAAACTCGAAACATATGGCCTTTGGCTGCCGCGCCGAGAACAGAAGTGGTGTGAGATTGCATAGACTCGTCGAGAGGCGTGCCGCCCTCAGCGTCATCGCACCCGACGAGCCTACGCATATCCCTGCGGACCCGACAAAAAACCCGGATATCCTGGATATTTTTGTCGTTAAAAACTTTGCTCTCGACGCGACAGTCACTGTGCACTACGAGCTGAACTCTGACCACAACCCGGTCGTTCTGGACATAGCCAGTGTCGAAGACGAAGCCGGGAGGATGGCAAAAACAGAAGTAATAACAAATTGGGACCGATACAAATACCTGGTGGGTGAGCACGTGGAGGAAATCCCACAGATGGAAACAAAAGAAGAGATAGACGAAGCAATCACCAACTTCACAGACACCCTCCACGCCTGTGCTCGCGCTACATGCGTCAGGCTCACCACAGAGCCTGGCGCCAGGGACCTGCCCCCTGACATCTGGGACCTCATAGTCGCCAAACGCAGGTTGCGTAAGCTGTGGCAGCGTCACCGCGACCCAGCTGACCGCCGCCGGCTGCGGCGACTGGAGGATCAGGTGAAACTCCGACTGCAGGAGCACAGGAGCCGCTGCTGGGAGGAGATATTACAAACCGCCGAAACAGAGAGCAGCAAACGCAAGATCTGGCGAATAGCCCGGCAGCGGAAAACCCCCACCAGAGAGAACAGGCCACTCCACGGCGTGAACGGTCTAGTGTACGAAGATCACGATAAGGCGGAAATAATGGCACAATCACTAGAGTCACAATTCCGAACTCACGTCATCGACGATGACGAGAGTGAAAGGCAGGAAAGATTAGTCGTCGGACGAGTGACTCAGATTAGAAATACGCGCCCAAATACAGAATTCGTGCCCGTAAACGAGCCGACAATATGCGCACTTATCAAGCGTCAGGGAAACCACAAAGCTCCTGGCCCTGACCGCATCCGCAGCCCACTCCTAAAGCACCTTCCACCTCCTGCCATAACATTTCTGGCAAGCGTCTTCAACGCTTGCCTAAAGCTCACCTACTTCCCCTCAGTGTGGAAAACTGCGAAAGTAATCACCCTCCCCAAACCTAATAAAAACCTGCTCCTTCCAGAAAGCTACAGACCTATCTCCCTTCTAAATGGCATGAGTAAAATACTCGAGCTGCTCATCCTCTCACCCCTTCAACACTTCCTTACTGCACACAACATCCTGATGCCCGAGCAGTTTGGATTCCGCTCTGAACACTCCACAACCCAACAATGCCTGCGCTTGGTAGAGCACATTTGTCTGGCCAGGGCAAAGAGAGAATCTACAGGAGCAGTGTTCCTGGATATAGAGAAGGCATTTGACCGCGTCTGGCACGATGGCCTAATATATAAACTAGACCAAATAGGGTGCCCAGGACATCTAATACAGATCATTGATTCATTTCTTGCGGAGCGTCAATTCTTCGTAAGAAGTGGATCGAGATCGAGCCAGACACGACCGATTGCGGCCGGAGTACCGCAAGGTTCGGTCTTGGGTCCCGTTCTATACTCAGTCTACACTAACGACATACCCAAGCAGGTCGGCGGAGGGATTGCTCTCTACGCCGACGATACAGCAATCTTCAGGAGCTGTCGTAACCTTGCATTCATACGACGCAAGCTACAAGAACACCTCGACGTCATCACTCAGTGGTGCAACATTTGGAAAATCAAAATTAACCCCGAGAAATCCCAAGCAATATACTTTACGACCAGGCTGAAACTCCCAGACCAACAACTCACCATTGGTGGTCGGGACCTAGCCTGGCGTAACCGTATTACATACTTAGGGCTCGAAATAGACAGGCGTCTTACGTGGCAACAACACGTCCACAAAACTGCCAACAAAGGCTGCGCCCTCCTGTTGCAGCTATACCCCCTCCTAAAGGGTGACGGCCTCACCCTAAGCTGCAAAATGCTTCTCTGGCGCCAGCTCATGCTTCCGACCATCTTGTATGGATCGGAAGTATGGTCGATGGCGTCAGACACCACGCTAGCACGATTACAGCGACTCCAGAACAAAACCTTCCGAGTCATCACAGGCGCTGACAGATACGTCCGAAACACACAAATTAGAGAATTTTTAGGCCACCCAACCATATACTCCCTCATAAAGGAGAAGTCCAACAAACTATATGAGAAAACACAAACATCGCCCCACAACCTCATACAAAATTTAGGTCGCGAACACCCCGATTTTCAACACAAGCGCCCAAAACTAACACTCACCCGTCAATTTAGAGACATTTAGAGAACACTTACCCACACACAGAACAAACATTTACATAAAAACACGCACATAGCGCAATACCTCACTTTCATAAATCCCCAAGCGCAAAACTTGAAGTCAGACGGGCACAGCCCAGTGGCACTTCGGTACACTATAACAACCTGAGCGCATCTATTCTCTGCTCTGCTGCTGTGCTGTGCTTGCGTGCCTGCCTGCCGTCCCGCTCGCTCTCGCTCTCGCTGTGTGTTACGCGCGTCGTCGAAATGGCAGATCAGGCGGCTACGAACGAGACTGCTGCGGCACCCGCCGCCACCGGCACTACGAAGAAGGCCAAGTCTGCGTCGTCTGCGAAGAAGCCGCGCGCCAAGCCTGCGCACCCGCGCACCTCTGAGATGGTGACGGCCGCCATCAAGAGTCTGAAGGAGCGCGGCGGGTCGTCGCTGCAGGCGATCAAGAAGTACATTGCCGCGCACTACAAGCTGGACGCGGAGAAGCTGGCGCCGTTTATCAAGAAGTACCTCAAGTCGGCCGTCGTGGCGGGCGAGCTGGTGCAGACGAAGGGGAAGGGCGCGTCCGGCTCGTTCAAGCTTGCCGGCGCCGGCGGCGGGGGGGCGGCCGAGGGCGGCAAGGCTCGTGCTGGCGGTGCCAAGAAGAAGCGCGCCGCTCCGGCCAGCAAGGAGAAGAAGGGCGCCCGTGCGGCCGGCGCAAAGAAGGCTGGTGGCGTGAAGGCGGCGACCGGTCGGAAGGCGGGCGCCGCCAAGAAGGCGTCTGCGGCGTCGGCCGCTCCCGCGGGTGCGAAGAAGGCGGCTGCGGCCAAGCCGGCCAAGGCCAAGTCGCCGTCGAAGGCGAAGAAGGCCGCCAAGGTTCCGACGAAGAAGCCGAAGGCGCCGCGCCCGAAGAAGGCGACGACGCCGTCTAAGGCGAAGGCTTCGCCCAAGAAGAAGAAGTAGAGTAGAGGAGAAAGAGATGGGAGAAAGGAAGGGTTTGGCGCTTGACTCCGTCGTCCCCACCCCCCGTCGTCGTCTAGTGGCGCGCAAGAGACGCGCGGCCCAAAACGGCCCTTCTCAGGGCCATCAAAGCACGTCGGGGAAGGTTTTGATTGTCGTGTTGCGTTTGGTGTGGGTGTCTGTCTGTCTGGCGTTTCTGTATGCCCGTGGGGATGCTGTTTGCGTGCCGTGGTGGTTGGATTGCGGGGGTCGGTGGCGGGTGTGGGCGGCGGTAGCGGTAAGCGGTGTTGTTGTTGATTGTCGCCGTGTTTGTGGCGGCGGCCGACGGTTGGTTTTCTGTCACGTTGTTTTGTTTGAATACGTTGGTTGGCTTGCCTGCGTTCGTTCTTCTCGGATGTCTGTCTTGTCTAGTCGTGTCTGGTCTTTGTTGTTTTGTTCCTTTGTGTGTGTGTGTGTGTGTTATGTTTTGCAACGGGGGGCACGTTGAGATGTGGAAGGAGTCGGCGGGGATTTCGGTGGCGTGTAGAGCGAGCGAGCGCGCCTGCCTGGCCGTTGGCCGTCGGAGTGGAGTGCGGGTTTGTTTTTGTGTTTTCGAAACGAAAGCGGCGGCCGGCCGGCCAGCCACCCGTGCGGTGTGACGTCGGCCGTTGGGTATTGTGCGCTTTGAGCGCCGGGGAGGGATGATGTGTGATTGTTGCGCGCTGCTAAGCAGGCAGGCAGAGTGAGCGGGTGTGGCGGACGGACGGGAAGTGGTGGTTGTTGTTTTTGGGTTGCGGGGCGAGAGGCAGGCGACCGACAAAGTTTGCTCGCGACGGAGAGATGTTAGTGGCCCTGAAAAGGGCCGTTTTTGTTTGTGCGGTGCGGTGCCGCGGCGCGGTTTAGGCGCGCTCGCCGCGGATGCGGCGCGCGAGCTGGATGTCCTTGGGCATGATGGTGACGCGCTTGGCGTGGATTGCGCACAGGTTGGTGTCTTCGAAGAGGCCGACGAGGTAGGCCTCGCTGGCCTCCTGCAGGGCCATGACTGCGGAGCTCTGGAAGCGCAGGTCGGTCTTGAAGTCCTGGGCGATCTCGCGCACTAGGCGCTGGAATGGCAGCTTGCGGATGAGCAGCTCTGTGCTCTTCTGGTAGCGCCTGATTTCTCGCAGGGCGACGGTGCCCGGCCTGTAGCGGTGGGGCTTCTTGACGCCTCCGGTGGCGGGCGCGCTCTTCCTCGCCGCCTTGGTGGCGAGCTGTTTGCGCGGCGCCTTTCCGCCGGTGGACTTGCGGGCCGTTTGCTTTGTGCGGGCCATAGCGGTAGCGGAGCGGCGTGCGTGGAGGTTAGGTGCGGCGCGGCGTCCGGTGCTGCCTTGACAACGGGCCCGCGCGCCTCCGTGCTGCGCTTATATGCCCTCGGTTGCGCGTGGTGGGGGGAGGGCGGGCCAGAGTCTATATAGGGGGGCGGCGGGCGCGCTGGGCGCAGACCGTAGCCGACTCGCCAGCCGCTGCAGCTGCTGTTTGTGCACGTTTTGCTTTGCCCGAGGAAGGAAGGATGACAGGCCGCGGCAAGGGAGGAAAGGGGCTCGGCAAGGGTGGCGCCAAGCGGCACCGCAAGGTGTTGCGCGACAACATCCAGGGCATCACGAAGCCCGCCATCCGCCGCCTGGCTCGCAGGGGCGGCGTGAAGCGCATCTCTGGTCTGATCTACGAGGAGACCCGCGGGGTGCTGAAGGTGTTCCTGGAGAACGTGATCCGCGACGCGGTGACGTACACTGAGCACGCCAAGCGCAAGACTGTGACGGCCATGGACGTGGTGTACGCCCTGAAGAGGCAGGGGCGCACCCTGTACGGTTTCGGCGGTTAGGCTGCGTCGCAGCGGGCGCTGGCCTTCCCGCGGCCGTGCTTGTGGGTGGGAGAGACTAGAAAACGGCCCTTTTCAGGGCCACCACACTGTTCGGAAGTTGAAAAGTGCGAAAGAGTCTGTGTTGTTTGTTTGTTTCTTTCTTTCCGTTTGAGCGACGTGATGTGACTGGGAGGGGAGAAGGAAAGGAAACGTGTCATGTGGCTGGCTGTGTGTGGGAGCTGCTTCGTTTGTGTTTGTTATTGTGTGTCGTTGTATCGATCGCGACGGAGATGGCGGGCTGTGTGTTGTTGTGCGAGAGGCGGTGATTATTTGCTTGCGTGGTTTGGCTCTGTGTGTTTGCGGCGGCGTTGGGGTTTCCGAGGCAAGGCGTGTGGGCACAGGCGGCCGGATCAGCTGTTTCGTTCGTGTCGACGGCCGTTGCGCGCGGGAGTGGAGGGCGGTGTGTCGACACGCCTCCCTGTAACAATGGTCATTATTGCTGCCGTTGTCGTTTGGAAGGCGACTGCGACCGTGCAAAATGAATGTGTGTGTGTGTGTTTGTTGGGCCACACGGGCTGTGTGGACGACAAGATGGCGGACGTGCGCCGGCGGCGGCTGTGCTGTGAAAGTGCAAAGTTAAAACAAAACAAGGTGCGGCGAGGACGACTGAAATTTTGCTTTGGACGTAGGTTTGTGTGGTGGCCCTGAAAAGGGCCGATTGTTGTGGGCCGGGCCGAGCCGAGCCGGCAAAGCGCGTTGCGTGCAGGGGAGCACGCGGCGCTGCGATTGCCTTGGCCTCCTTTAGGCCTTCTTCTCGGTCTTCTTTGGCAGCAGGACGGCCTGGATGTTGGGCAGGACACCACCCTGTGCGATGGTGACGCCCGACAGGAGCTTGTTGAGCTCCTCGTCGTTGCGGATGGCAAGCTGCAGGTGGCGCGGGATGATGCGCGTCTTCTTGTTGTCGCGGGCCGCGTTTCCGGCCAGCTCGAGCACCTCAGCCGCGAGGTACTCCATGACGGCGGCGAGGTAGACGGGCGCCCCGGCGCCGACGCGCTCTGCGTAGTTTCCCTTGCGCAGGAGGCGGTGGATTCTGCCGACCGGGAACTGGAGCCCAGCCCTGCTTGAGCGGGACTTTGACTTGCCCTTGACTTTGCCTCCCTTTCCGCGTCCGGACATGGCGATGGGCTAGCGACGGTGCACACGAAACGGAAACGAAAACGACCGGTGCGAGCGGCAGCGAGTCGAGCAGCGGAGTGCGTGCCGGCGCAGCCGGGGTGGGGGTGCTTTATGGGCTCGGGTGCGGCGGCCGGTTGCGCGCGCGCCCCATTGGTCGGCGGCCGCAACAGGGCGAGCTGGTAAAGGTGCGGCGGCGGCTGGCGGCGGGTGCCACTGTGTGGGGAGACGCTGACTAGAGCGGAGCGCTTGCTACTGGTGTTGCTGCTGCCGTACGTTCGTTCGAGATGCCGCCCAAGACTAGCGGGAAGGCCGCCAAGAAGGCTGGCAAGGCGCAGAAGAACATTTCGAAGGGCGACAAGAAGAAGAAGCGCAAGAGGAAGGAGAGCTATGCCATCTACATCTACAAGGTGCTGAAGCAGGTGCACCCTGACACGGGCATCTCGTCGAAGGCGATGAGCATCATGAACAGCTTCGTGAACGACATTTTCGAGCGCATTGCGGCCGAGGCTTCTCGCCTGGCGCACTACAACAAGCGCTCGACCATCACGTCCCGCGAGATCCAGACCGCTGTGCGGCTGTTGCTGCCTGGCGAGCTGGCCAAGCACGCCGTGAGCGAGGGCACGAAGGCGGTGACCAAGTACACGAGCTCCAAGTAAGGAGGTGGCTCTGGAGTGGAAGGAAGGATGGAGAAGGCTCCTCCGTTGCGAGAGCGGCAAAACGGCCCTTTTCAGGGCCACCAACTTGCCTTTTGCGGGAAGGGCGGAATTGTTGTTGTTGTTGTTTGTGTGGACGGCTGTGATGTATGTGTGCATTTTGATTGTGGGTGGGGGGGGGCGCGTCAAAGCGTGTTGCGGGGGACGGCCACGAGGTTGGTCGCCGTGGCGTGGAATGGTGGCACGCCTCGTTGGAGTGGTTTTGACCCATTGGTGGTGGTGTGTGTGTGTTACCTGTCTGCGAGGGGGGACAGTGCGATCGGCGACTTTTGTGTCACCGTAACGACGGCCGTTTGCGGGTTTGTTTTTTGCACATCATACATGGCGAGGGTGAAATGTGAAATGTTTTTGTTTGGTTTTTTTTTGCCGCCCACTATTCCCTTTGCTGTACGCCGAGTTTGACAATGGTGCGACGTAACTGCAGCGTGGAGGTGTGTGAGTGACGTTGAAATTGAACGTGCCATTAAGACGCATTGTTGTTGTATTGTACTGTACGTGTACGGCGACACGCACGATGATGTACCATTCGACTCTGATTTTTGATAGCCGTGTCTGACTGATTGCGTACGACGCACGCACACCGATGTCGTCATTCAAGATGCACGCGTGTCCAGTGCAGTACAGTAAGCGCGACGCTAGACGGCGGCGGCGGCGGCGGCGGCGGCGGTCGTCGTTTGTTTGGCGAATGTCTGTACACGTGTTTGTCTGTGTCCATCCGGTATGTATGTGTTTGTTTGAAAGTGTTTTGTGTGTCGGTGACGTGGTCCGATCCGTCGCCCCCTGAGTAACTGTCGATCGGCGCGATAGACCGGCGTCACGCAACTGAACCGAAGTCTTGGGCACACCCGTCATACTGTTGTACACCGTCGCGCTGAGAACGGTGACGAAAGGTTGACTTTGATCGGTCGAATGTCTGGGCAGAACGTGAGGAATGAGGCAAGAGTGCAAGGAGGGGGGGCAAAAGAGAGAGGAAGGGAAAAAGGGGAGAAACGCATTCGTAGAGCAACGGAACGTTCCCGTGTCGGAGGCGTATTGGAGCCGCACTGAAATGCGTTTAACGGCGGCGCGGCTGCAAGTGTCTGCCGTGGTGAACGTTACCTTTGACGGCTGCATTGGGCTTTGCTTTTGCTTTTGCTTTTGCTTTCGCTTTCGCTTTCCCGGATGTACGTAACGTTTGTTGATATGGTTGTGAGGAAGAGTGTATGACAGTGCCGTGCCGTCCATGTTCGTGTGCCCTCCCATTGTGTGTATGCTATTGTCTGTGTACTTGAATGATGTATGTAGGTGTTAGTGGACATGTTTCACCAGTGGGGGGAAATGGATCGTCGATAGTTGGCGTCACTCTGTCACGGTCGAGATGACGCACCCTCCGTACAGAAAGGTGTCGAGAAAGTGTGTGTGTGTGTGTGCGTCCGTGAATTGGCAGTGTTTGGAGGTGGGCGTGCCCTGCATGTGGCCCGGAAGGCTGTTCGTTTGGCGGTAGTGTTGTGTGGACAGGGGAGGGGCATGCGTAACGCTGCTGGCATGGCATTTCGGGAGATGGGAGGGGGCAAACGAGGAGCGGCGGCCAAAGAAAGGCGGGACGGGGAGGGGCGCGGTGTGGGTGGCTTGCGCCTGTGCTCGGCGTTGTGGTTTGTGCAAAAGAGGAGGAGAAAAACAATGAGTTGCCAGGGAGGGGAGCGGTGTTGTGTTGTGGTTGTCGTGGTGTAGCCGCAGACGCGGCTGTCAGTGAACGTGGCGAGACGGACGGATGCGCGGAGGGGCGGGGGCGGCGCATTTCGCCGGTGCCGTGCCGTGCCGTGCCGTGCCTGACAGCCGCGTGGTCGCTGTGTTGTTGGTGGCGTGGGGGCGAGGAGAGTACCGTACGGGTGTGCTTGTGCGCCGGAAATGGCACACTGCGCCTGCCCGTCTTGGAGGCTGATGGCTGTGGTGTGGAAATGGGGCGCGGTGATGTTGAAGCAGTTGAAGAACAGAAAAGAAACCAAGAAAACGGGAGGCGTGATGCGGCGGTGGTGGTGAGAGCGGGAAAAACAAAACAAACAAAAAAAAAAACAACAAAAAAAAGAAGGAAAAACAACAAGAAACAAAAAAGAAAACAAAAAGTCTATCAATATTAGAATGTAAATGGAAATGGAAATGGACCCAGGTATAACCTCCCTGCACAAATAGCAGAGAGTCCGATGATAATAGAAATGTGCCAGAATGTTAACGTCCCTACAAAACAAACCCAACGATAATATTAATGAAAGAATGAACCGTATGTAACATTGCAACAGACATAATGAAACCTGATAAATTGTATAAGGGCAGCAGCGTTGACCTTTGGCCCTGTATTCAGAATAAAAAGAGCCAAAGATCGTCACCCCAATGAAAAAGACACTGAAACACGTATGTAACATAGCAGCGATGGCGAGACATTGTAGCATCTGTGACCAGAGAGTTTGCGCTGGACCGCGCGAGTGTTGCGAGCGGTTCTCAGTCAGTCAGTCAGTCAGTCGGTCGGTCGTTGCGAGTCTGTAGGTCTGTCTAGTTGAGGGCTGTACTCTGTCAGTAGTCGTCGCGTGCAGTACGCTAATAGTCGTCATGCAGAGCGGTCGGTCAGTAGTAGCAGCCGAGTGCGGTTGTGTGATGTAGGCGGTCGGCAACACTGGTCAAGATGGTGAATAAGGTATACTGTTAATTAATATAATCATTAGATAATGAACAATTTTATTTATTGTAATTATTCTCCAACAAGTTCCCCAATAATAATTTTTATTTCAAAAGCATTTTTCAAACATTTAATTTTTTATTGAACTGAAGAGTTCGTTGCACTTCACATTTCATTCCACTTCTTTGAAGAAAAATTTCACTAAAATCACAAAAAAAAAGAGAATATTATTATTTGCAATGCAGTTCCTCCAAGCGCTGCGCAACAAACAAGAGCAGAAATGTGACATCCATTTATTCTGAGGTAAGACTTTAATTCTGATTGTTTTGCACAGGGCCAAAGACCGATATTTCGGTTTAATTGAAGTTTCTTGTCACTGAACGGACTTTTAAATGTTGTGAAGAATTTATATTTGAGTCAGATTGCGAATTTAACATTTTTGTTGCCATTTTCAATACCTCTCATTGTGGGCGAGGTTACAATTAGCGCAATGTCCATTAGCATCCGTAAATAACATTGTCCATTATTTTAAATTTTGCGGGGAGGTTACAACGCACAAAAAAAAAAAAAAACAAAACAAAAAATTGCATTTGTATCCGCTCCTCAATTGTAGATACCCCTTACACAGCTGTGTGCAATGAATGAGTGCTGGCTGGTAATTAATTGCACTCCTTGGAGGGAAATGCCATAGGAAGTAGTCTTTAAAAAGTGAATGTTTTTCGTTAAAAGACAAAAGTTACTTTAGAAAAAAGTAATAGTGGGGCTTTTTGTCGTTGAACAAAATAAGTACAATGAACATACGTTATCAGATTTGCGCAAAATGCAGCTTCACACTACCTTTTGATTATAACACAATATACTATACATCGTCCTGAACCGTGACCAGAGTCGCGAGACGAGCAGAGCACGCCGCCGACGCCCGCTCAGTACAACCGTCCACCCGCTACTACTGTCGACCGACTACTACCTCTCCCGACTCGCGCTACAATATATATAACAACTGTTCCTGGCGACCCGGTGCGTGCCACTACTGTCGTCTGGCGCGGTCCAAGCGCCGACTAGCAACGATAAATAACTCTCTGGTCAGACAGAGATGCTGTCATGCCTCGCCATCGCTCTGGTAATGAATACATACGTGTTGCAGCGTGCGTACCACCGGAACACGCAGTGGCGGAGCCAAAGACTGTGTTGTCGAGGTCGAGTGCGAGCGGGAAGAGAGGCAGCGTCGGCACGGAGATGCAAGCGAGCGCGAGACGCACGGGGGCTGCGGCGTGGCGCGTTTGCGGTCGGCGCCTTTGGTGGCAACGGCCGGGACAAGCAGCGGTGTATGGTGTGGTGCGGGGCGGACAGGGGCGGCGGTGGACGGGGAGGAGGCGGCGCGACGACGGCATGGGGGCGAAAACGGGACGGGGGACGGCGGATGTTGAGAGGCGTCACGCGCGGACAGGACACAGACACAGAGACACACAGATTGGAAAGGGAGGGTGCGCGGTAATAGTTGGGAATGTGCGTACCGTGCGGGACGGGAGTGGGCGAGGAACACGGTCGTGGCCCCTGTTTTGGGTGCGTGTGATGACGTCGGTGTGTTGTGGGAAGGGAAGGTGCTGTGGCGGCGGCGCGTAATGGGCGTAGGCCGAAAAGAGAAAGGAACGTCGGCAGTGTGTTGGCAAGCGTCGGTTCGACTGCGACGTTGATGGGCAGGGCAGGGCGAGGTTAATGGTGGTAGGAGTAGGCGTGTGGGCGCACAAAATCTGCCGCTGCAGGCGGTGCCGTAACCGCCATGGCGGGAAGGAGAGAGGGCCAAAGAAAGAAAGAAAGAAAGAAAGAAGAAAACAAAAAAAAAAAAAAAAAGGAGGAGGGGGGGGCGAAAGTGGAGAGGCGGTGGTGTGAGAAGGGCGGGGGCGGAAGGAAGGCAGGAAGGACAAGAGGCGAGGCGACGGCTTGCTTTGTGTATCGGTCGGTCTCTGGCTATGCTTCGTTTTCTGCAGCAGGGTCGGTGCGCGGCGTGGCTCGCGGCAGTGGGAACGCCTGGCGGCTGGACGGCCAGCAATGCGGTTGGATGGGCGGCCACAGCACCGCACCTGTGCCCGAGGAGGAGACGCTGGCGGCGGGCCCTGAGGTGAGGCCGGCTCGGCTCGGCTGGGGCTGTGGATGTGTAGGTGTGCGCCGCTGCTGCAACAACGAGTAAAACGCGAGAAGAAGGGATGGCGGTAGAGAGAGGAAAAAAAAAAGGTCGTGTTGTGTTGATGCGCAGGCAGACGCGTACAGAGAGACGAGCCCGGTCTGCAGCAGGGTGTGGCCGTGCCGAGTGCAGAGCAGCGGCGGCTCGGTTCGGTTCGGCCCGGCCCGGCCCGGCCCGGCGGGCCGCGCTGTTGTCGCGGACGTGAGCGCCCCCTGGCGGGTGGCCGGAGGCGGCGCGGCGTGTTGGACGTGTGGCTGGTGGCAGTGCACAATTTGCGAGTGGCTGGCGGTGTGGTGTGGCGGTTGGCGCGTCGGGCGGCGGAGAGAGAGAGAGAGGGGGAGGAGAGGTATGTGTTGCGGGCGCCCTTTGCTGCGCTGCGTCGTTGCGTGTGCCGTACAGGGCGGGCGCTTGTCGACTGTGTGGGCGGTGTGGCGAATTGGCGTGAAACGGCTGCCGAGAGGTGTGTGGTAGCGAGCCGGTCGGTGTCAGTGCGAAGGGGAATGTGCGTGCGTTTGGCGGTTTCGGTGTGCTTTTTGCGGCGTGAGAGTGGGGAATTAGTGGGGCCGGCTGTTGTGTTGGTTCCTTGTGTCTTGTGTCGCGTAGCTTGATGGCAACGTGGAAGGACGCCGGTTTCGTTTCGAGCCTTGCGTGTGGTTGTCGACGTTGACTGGTTGGCGTGTGCATGTGTGGGTCGCGAGTGCGTTTTTGGCTGGCTGTGTGTGTGTGTGTGTGTGTGTGTGTGTGTGTGTGTGTGTTTTGGGGGGGAAGGGGGAGGCGGTGGTGAAAGTGCAGTCGTTGCCACGGGCGCGTCGTCGGGTGGGGCTGGGGCTGTGCGTCGTGGCGGAAAGGTGGTAGGTTGCGGGAAGCGAGCCCGTCGTTGACGGTGTCGCGTGAGTTGTGACTCGAGTGGGGCGCGGGGCGCGGGACAGGAGCAGCGTGCCGCTGCGTCGTGGTCGTCAGCAGAGGCTGTGCGTGTGCTTGTCCTTTTTGTGGGCGGTTCGTGCGAGGCGTTTTTTGTTTCGTGTTGCCCTAGTTGTTAGTTTATTTTTTTTTTGTGTTTGTTATTTTGAGACGACGACTGGTTGGTGGCGTGCGCGCGAAGTGGCGGTGTGCGCTTCCCGTGTCGTTTTGTTTTTGTTTGGTTTTTTTGTTTTTGTGTGTTTTTTTTTTGCACTGGGCCCCGGGGGGTGGGTGGGTGCGTGTGTGTCGATTGCCGGCTGGCGAAAGGTGCGCCATCGGCGGGGTGGGTCGCCGGCACAAGTAGAGGCGGCGGCGTTGTTGCTGTTGTTGTGTGGTGTTTGTTTTGTTCGGCTGTGTCGGCGAGCTGTGTTGCGGTGCGTGTGAATGGTGGTGCAAAAGTGCTGGCGTTGGGGCTGCGACTGCGACGGCGGCGAGCCGCGGGCGCGCATGATAGTGATGTTGTGAACAGCGGCTGTGTACGGTAGTGGTGTTGTTGTAGCACGACGTGCATCCGGGCCGGCGCGGAAAGCGCAGTTGCGGGCGGTTGCCCTTCGGTGCCAGCCATGTCGCGTGAGCGGCGGGTTGCTCTGGTGTCGACACGTGGTGCTCTGGGTTGTTGTGTGGTGCCCTTTGGCCGGTGGGGGTGGTTCGCGTGTGTCTCGTTCGCGCTCGGTATCTGGTCGTGGTCGTGCTGCTCCCCCGTCTGTCGGCGGTTTTCGACGTCGTCTGTACGTTTTTGTTCGTTTGCGGCGTGCCTGCCGACGTCGTCCCGTCGCGACCTTTCAGCCGAAAGTGTGGCGCCCGAAGGTGAACGAACGTAACCCTGACCTCGGCGCTTTACGCTGAGCCGAGCGAACCGAACCTAACCTGTGGTGTGGCGAGGTGAGCTCAGCCTGTGAGCCCCTAACGTCTACGTAAGGTAAGCTGTCCGGCTGACGCCTCACGTTTGAACGCTTTTTTTTAACCTAGCACTGACCCCTTAACCTAACGTGTAACCTAACCTAACCTCTGACGCCTGACGTGTTTGAATGCTTAACCTAAGTTTGACGCTTAACCTAACCCAAGTCCCCTTAACCTAACCCACGTCCACCTAACCCTAACCTAACCTAGACGTGTAAACGTAATGTGTAACGCGTAACGTGTAAGGTCGGCTGTCGTGTGTGCTGACGGCAGATTGGGTTGGTCTGTAGATTCGGATTGCGGTTTGCCTCGGTCGAGGGGTTGGGTCGGAAGCGGCGAGGGGCGGCGGCGCCTGTTGCGCAGGCGGCGTCCGTTTGCGGCGGGCAATTGTTGATAAACGGCTGTGAATGTTGGCGGGCGAGAGGAGGAGGACGGCGCGCGATGTGGCCCGACGGCTGCGGGCCGATCGGGAAACGGCGGGAGGGCGACGGAAGGCGATGGGGCGGCGGAGGCGCGTTTGCACGGCCGTCATCGCCGCACGCCTCGGCTTGTGTGGCTGTGGCGCCGGCCGCGCTGGCCGGGCTGCCGCGGCGACGGTGTGGGAGTTTTGCCGAAGGTTTGGCCATTGTGGCGGGTCGTCGGCTGGGGCTGTGGGGGCGGCATTTGGGCGGGGGCGGCGATTCTCGGCGGGCCGACCCAGGCTGTAGCGCGCGGTAGCTGCAGTTTGGCCGTGGTTTGCGGCGCTGCCGTGGCGACTGGTTGGCGACTGTGGTGTGGCTGTGTGTAGCCCCATCCTCGGTGGTTTGAAAGGCGCGGGCGGTTGTGGCGCAGGTTTGGGGCTGCTCCGCACAGGCTGTCGGACGTTGGGCGGTAGCAAGCGCGGGAGGCGCGGCGCGGCGGCGCGCAGAGTGGCGGCCGCTCTCTCGGCCGTCCGCGCCCGCCCGCGACACTGGCTGGGCCTTGTGATTCTCTGCTCTGCTGCTGTGCTGTGCTTGCGTGCCTGCCTGCCGTCCCGCTCGCTCTCGCTCTCGCTCTCGCTGTGTGTTACGCGCGTCGTCGAAATGGCAGATCAGGCGGCTACGAACGAGACTGCTGCGGCACCCGCCGCCACCGGCACTACGAAGAAGGCCAAGTCTGCGTCGTCTGCGAAGAAGCCGCGCGCCAAGCCTGCGCACCCGCGCACCTCTGAGATGGTGACGGCCGCCATCAAGAGTCTGAAGGAGCGCGGCGGGTCGTCGCTGCAGGCGATCAAGAAGTACATTGCCGCGCACTACAAGCTGGACGCGGAGAAGCTGGCGCCGTTTATCAAGAAGTACCTCAAGTCGGCCGTCGTGGCGGGCGAGCTGGTGCAGACGAAGGGGAAGGGCGCGTCCGGCTCGTTCAAGCTTGCCGGCGCCGGCGGCGGGGGGGCGGCCGAGGGCGGCAAGGCTCGTGCTGGCGGTGCCAAGAAGAAGCGCGCCGCTCCGGCCAGCAAGGAGAAGAAGGGCGCCCGTGCGGCCGGCGCAAAGAAGGCTGGTGGCGTGAAGGCGGCGACCGGTCGGAAGGCGGGCGCCGCCAAGAAGGCGTCTGCGGCGTCGGCCGCTCCCGCGGGTGCGAAGAAGGCGGCTGCGGCCAAGCCGGCCAAGGCCAAGTCGCCGTCGAAGGCGAAGAAGGCCGCCAAGGTTCCGACGAAGAAGCCGAAGGCGCCGCGCCCGAAGAAGGCGACGACGCCGTCTAAGGCGAAGGCTTCGCCCAAGAAGAAGAAGTAGAGTAGAGGAGAAAGAGATGGGAGAAAGGAAGGGTTTGGCGCTTGACTCCGTCGTCCCCACCCCCCGTCGTCGTCTAGTGGCGCGCAAGAGACGCGCGGCCCAAAACGGCCCTTCTCAGGGCCATCAAAGCACGTCGGGGAAGGTTTTGATTGTCGTGTTGCGTTTGGTGTGGGTGTCTGTCTGTCTGGCGTTTCTGTATGCCCGTGGGGATGCTGTTTGCGTGCCGTGGTGGTTGGATTGCGGGGGTCGGTGGCGGGTGTGGGCGGCGGTAGCGGTAAGCGGTGTTGTTGTTGATTGTCGCCGTGTTTGTGGCGGCGGCCGACGGTTGGTTTTCTGTCACGTTGTTTTGTTTGAATACGTTGGTTGGCTTGCCTGCGTTCGTTCTTCTCGGATGTCTGTCTTGTCTAGTCGTGTCTGGTCTTTGTTGTTTTGTTCCTTTGTGTGTGTGTGTGTGTGTTATGTTTTGCAACGGGGGGCACGTTGAGATGTGGAAGGAGTCGGCGGGGATTTCGGTGGCGTGTAGAGCGAGCGAGCGCGCCTGCCTGGCCGTTGGCCGTCGGAGTGGAGTGCGGGTTTGTTTTTGTGTTTTCGAAACGAAAGCGGCGGCCGGCCGGCCAGCCACCCGTGCGGTGTGACGTCGGCCGTTGGGTATTGTGCGCTTTGAGCGCCGGGGAGGGATGATGTGTGATTGTTGCGCGCTGCTAAGCAGGCAGGCAGAGTGAGCGGGTGTGGCGGACGGACGGGAAGTGGTGGTTGTTGTTTTTGGGTTGCGGGGCGAGAGGCAGGCGACCGACAAAGTTTGCTCGCGACGGAGAGATGTTAGTGGCCCTGAAAAGGGCCGTTTTTGTTTGTGCGGTGCGGTGCCGCGGCGCGGTTTAGGCGCGCTCGCCGCGGATGCGGCGCGCGAGCTGGATGTCCTTGGGCATGATGGTGACGCGCTTGGCGTGGATTGCGCACAGGTTGGTGTCTTCGAAGAGGCCGACGAGGTAGGCCTCGCTGGCCTCCTGCAGGGCCATGACTGCGGAGCTCTGGAAGCGCAGGTCGGTCTTGAAGTCCTGGGCGATCTCGCGCACTAGGCGCTGGAATGGCAGCTTGCGGATGAGCAGCTCTGTGCTCTTCTGGTAGCGCCTGATTTCTCGCAGGGCGACGGTGCCCGGCCTGTAGCGGTGGGGCTTCTTGACGCCTCCGGTGGCGGGCGCGCTCTTCCTCGCCGCCTTGGTGGCGAGCTGTTTGCGCGGCGCCTTTCCGCCGGTGGACTTGCGGGCCGTTTGCTTTGTGCGGGCCATAGCGGTAGCGGAGCGGCGTGCGTGGAGGTTAGGTGCGGCGCGGCGTCCGGTGCTGCCTTGACAACGGGCCCGCGCCGTGTGTGCAAATGTGTGGAACAAGGGATTGAGTTCCACAAGTATTTGATGTAGTTTCTAATAGCCTAACGCTATTTTTCCTACATTAGGATAAGGTATAATTATGGAGTAAGCGTATGAGGTTCAATGCTGTCCTGCACTGGGACTATGTGGAGTAGGTTGCTGCATAACCTTACCGGCGCAGCAGGTCTGGCCAGCGTAATGACGCCCGCCAGTGTGGTCGGCTGCCGAGTCCTCTGATCAGCTGGTTGGTCGACAGCTCGCTTTTCTGGTAGAAAGTTGTTGCTGCGTCCTTGAACCTCTGACGTAGAGGCTTGACGGCAGCGACGCGATGGAGCTCCTCCGTGGGGAAGTCCTTGGGCAGGTGAAGTGCCAGTCGTAGCGCCCGGTTTTGAATCGTCTGCAGACGCTTCAGGTTTGTATCGGCCGTGTTTCCCCACACGACCGCTGCGTATTCCAGCAGCGGTCGTATGGCGGCCTTGTACAGCGTAAGACCGACGTCTTCTGGCAGCGTTGACGTGGGGTTGAGCACCGGGTAGAGCAGCCTCAATCTACCCAGCGCCTTGCCCCTGATGTTTTCAACATGTTGCCGCCATGTAAGCCGCCGGTCTAAAGTGACGCCTAAGTATTTGGCTGTGTCATTCCATTCGACTGGCACTCCACACACCGATACTGTTGGCGCGTCGTGGCGGAAGGGGCGACTAGCTATAATGATCGCCTGACTCTTCTCGCCATTGTAGGCGAGGCGCCACTTCTTTGCCCACTCGGTGAGCTCGTCGGTGGCCGCCTGTAGACGCCGCTGCAGGACGTCGACGCTCCAGCTGCTGCTGTAGATCGCCGTGTCGTCAGCATAAAGCGCCGTCTGGACGCGGTTTATGCGTGGCAGGTCGGCGGTGTAGAGGGAGTACAGCGTCGGACCGATGACCGAGCCTTGAGGTACACCCGCAAGTATTCGGCGCTCCGTGGAAATTCCACTGGCTGCGCGGACGTGAAACGTCCTTTCCTGCAGATAGCTCTGCAGGAGCCTCACGTGCGACACAGGTACCCCCTGCACAAGAAGTTTGTACAGGAGGCCGTCGTGCCACACGGAGTCAAAGGCACGAGACACGTCCAGCAAGAGAGCGCCGAAATACTTACGTCGGTCAACGGCTCCAAACGCTTCCTCCGTCAGGCGCAGCAGCTGGTGCGTCGTCGCGTGTTCCCGACGGAACCCGAACTGCTCGTCGGGGAGAAGTCCCTCGGCGTTTACGTGGGCCAGCAGGCGGACCAGGTACAACCTTTCGAAGACCTTGGAAGTTGCTGGTAGAAGGCTGATGGGTCGGTAGTTCCTCGCAATGCGTGCGTCCTTCCCTGGCTTAGGCAAGGCGACTACCTCAGCATGCTTCCAACAGGCTGGATACTCGCTGGAGCGTAGAATCCCGTTGAATATGGCCGCGAGATGTTGTGCTGCGGCGTCGGGAAGCTGCTTCAGCATCAGGTTGGTGATGTTGTCTGCTCCGCCTGCTTTCTTGCGCTCGAGGTGGCGAAGCTGGAGTTGCACTTCTTCCGACGAGACAGGCTGAATCTCGTCGTCTTCTGCGCGTTCACGTAAGAAGACTGGAAGACGGTCTGCTACGAGGCGGACGTGTTCTTCGTCGATAGGGTCCTCCATGGGGGTAAAGTTTGCAGCGAAGGCATCAGCCAGTGCATTAGCCTTGGCGTCTGGTTCGCTAACAAACCTGTTACCCACTAGCAGAGGCGGTATGGGCTGCGTGCGGCGTAGGAAGCTTTTCATGGACTTCCACGCCGACCCGTCCTCGATGTCGAGTTGCCCTATTTTCTCAGCCCATTCAGCGTTTCGATGCGCATCCACGTCCGCCCTGATGTGGCGGCGCATTCGATTTAGTTCCCGCTTGGTACGCGGGTTTCGCGTGAGCTGCCATTCCCGTTGCAGCCTGTTTTTGGCGGCTATGGCGTCTCGGATGCGTTGCGGGAGCTGGTGAGGGAGGTGAACTTCCTCCGCTGGACGTCTCGCGGGTGTTGCGGCCGTCGCTGCGTCTGCGATGGCTTGCGACAGGTGTTGAAGTGCGGCGTCGGCGCCTTCGGCGTCGACGTCAGGGAGTGTCGTGAGGGCTTCCGTGACGTTCGCTCGGTACTCTTCCCAATTTATTCCTCTCAGGTCGAGTCCTCTTCGTTGCAGCGGCGTGACGTCGGCGTCGAGGAGGAAGATGACTGGCACGTGATCGGACGCGAGTGCCGTTCGAGTGCTGGCCGCCACATGCTGCCGTATGCCTTTCAGAATTATGAAGTCCAACACGTCCTCCCTTCCGCGTGTTGGGTAGATGGTGGCGTCGTGTGGTCCTACTGCCACCGCGTCGTGACGCTCTATTACGCGTTGTAGTCGTCTGCCGCTGGTGTTCGTAAGGCGGCTATTCCATGCCGCGTGCTTCGCGTTCCAGTCTCCCCCAAGTATGAGGTTTCCTTGGAGGGACAGGAGTTTGTTGGCATCCGCGACGTCCAGTTGTCCGCGCGGCGGCCTGTAGACAGCGCAGAAGGTTATTCTGCCGTGCACAGTGTCGACTGCGACTGCGGCTGCTTCAGTCGACGTCAGTTCTGGCACGGGAACCCGATGGTGTCTGATGGAACGCCGGACGTAAACGGCCGTCCCACCTCCTGCCGTCGGCCTGTCGTAGCGGTGGCAGACGTAATTAGCGACGCCGACTCGTACGCCTGGCTTTAGGTGAGTTTCCGCGACGAGGCAGATGTCTATGTCCTCGTCGCGCAGAAACTGCCGGAATTCTCCGTCCTGCGTTTTCAAGCCATTGGCGTTGAATACGCATACCTTGAGGCTTCTTGGGTTTTCAGGCATGACGGGCGGTGGACGAGGTTACGGCGAGTACTTGCTGTACTGCGGCCATCAGCTCGGTCACGCGAGCCATCATTAGTTGCATCGTGTCAAGGAGACGGTCGATGCGGTCGCCATCCTGTCGGGGGCCGACATCATGGCGGACGGTGTGTGCGCCATTTTGTCGGGGGCCGACAGCATGGCCGTCGCCCGTGGTCTGGTTTCCGCCGCGCTGCTGGCCGCCGTTGGTGTGGGCTGCTGGAGCAGGCTGATGGGCGGTGATTGGCCGCTGCCGCCGCCATCGCGGTTCGGGGAAGTCGGCCATGCTGGACCGGTCCGGGACGGGCGGCGCTGATTGGTCCGCTCCGTTACGGCGAGGCGCGGTGGTAGGAGCTGCTTGCCGCGGTAGGGGCGCAGGCGGGGGAACTGCCTGCGGCTGGGCCGCCACTGGCGCGGCGCGCTGCGGCGGGGAAGGGGGGCCTGCGGCCTGGTTGGCTGCGGCCGGTGCTGCGTGATGGCGCGCTTGTACCTGCTGTGAGGCGGCGGGCGGAGCCTGTCCGCCATCGCGCTCCGTTGCCGGTGGCGTGTTCTGCGGCGGCCTGCGGGGTGGCTGCCGCTCTTTGTTCCGGGCGTCGGAGTTCCCGCGCTGCTGGGCGAGGTTGACGACCGCCTCGGAATGTGCTCGGCCGGATGCGCGGCCTCGGCGGCCGCGTTTCCTCTTTGTCTGGCTGTGGCTGTGCGTTGGGGCTCCACGTGGGTGCGATGTTCCCGCCGAAACTCTTCGCTGCTGCGCTTCGTTACCGCGGGCGCGAGCCGCAAACGTTTTGTGTTTTGTGCAACCTCTGTAATTTGCGCAGTGCTCTTCACCACATAGTTTGCACTTAGGCGTAAAGTCTTTGTGTGGTACACCAGTTTTAGCACACGCTTCGGTGGCGTGTTGCTCACCGCACTTGACACAATGCTCGGGCATTCCACAGTACTTAGTCGAGTGGCCGAGTTCCAGGCAGCGATAGCACTGAGCGTATGCAGATTTGTTGCGAAGAACTTCTGCGCACACTTCCAAGTTGCCTATCCGCTTGAGTTGGAAAAGCTTCCGGTTTTCCGCCGTGTTGTTTGCAATTACCAGGAAGAGCGGGTTGCGTCCCTTGGTGCGATGAAGTTTCATTCTTATGACTTCTTCGACGCAGTAGCCCATTTGTTCCAGATCTTCCTTCAACTCTTCTGGTTTCATGGTACGCGGTATCTTGCGGAATACAACCTTCAGGGGCTTCTTCCTGTCGGAGCTGAAGGTGTAGAAGTTCCAGCCCCGTCTGGTGCATTCCTCGCTCACCTTTACGAAGTGTTCGGTGGTTTTTACCTTCACTTTGTGAAGGTCATCGCCTGTAACGCTGATGGTGTAGCTGTCCTTGCCAATCAGCAAGTTCAGAGCGTTCTGCAGCTCACGAAAGTGGCCTTCGAACTTCACTATAAGCGGCGGCAGTGCGCGACGCTGCTGCGGCGGTGGCAGTGTCAGCTCCTCGTCTTCCGAGTCACTAAGTGCTAGGAAGCTGTTGCTCGTGCCTACTGGTGCTGCTGTCGGTTGTCGTGTGGCTTTTGCGGTCTTCGTAGCAGTTACGAAGCCGTCGTTGTCCACTTTGGACTTCAGCGAGTGGCGGCGAATTTTCGTCCCGGTTTTGGTGCCGTTTTGCGCGTATTCCTTGCGGAACTTGCGCGTGTCCGGGGCTGAGGAGTCGTCGTCGGACTTCTGCCTCTTCCTCGAGGCACGTGACGTAGACGCTTGTGAGCCTGCCGGTGTCTGCTCTGTCTGCATTTCCTCTTCGTCGTTATCGGAATCGACTCCGAGGGGTGCAGCGGCTGCGTGCGGCATGAGACTCACCAGAAGCTGGAGTGCTTCGTCGCTGTCTTGCTGCGCTGTGGGGGCGTCCACGGACGTCTCCAGCGGCTGCTGCAACGACGCACAACACTCGCGAGAGATCGAAATCGCGGTTTCACTTTCGCGAGTGACGCGATAAGCGTGAGCACGGTCGACGCTCGTTGGGGGAGGAGTACTATCAGAAACACTCGGTAGTGAAACTGATGTACTCAACTCGACCCCGTTAGCGTGCAGGGACGCGGCCCTGTCCGCTGGAGCTGTCGGAAGCGCATTAGCGGCCTCGGGAGCGGAGCGCTCGGCGCGTGCGTCCGTCTCGCTCGGCATCGCTAACTCGAGTGCCACGGGCCCGCGCGCCTCCGTGCTGCGCTTATATGCCCTCGGTTGCGCGTGGTGGGGGGAGGGCGGGCCAGAGTCTATATAGGGGGGCGGCGGGCGCGCTGGGCGCAGACCGTAGCCGACTCGCCAGCCGCTGCAGCTGCTGTTTGTGCACGTTTTGCTTTGCCCGAGGAAGGAAGGATGACAGGCCGCGGCAAGGGAGGAAAGGGGCTCGGCAAGGGTGGCGCCAAGCGGCACCGCAAGGTGTTGCGCGACAACATCCAGGGCATCACGAAGCCCGCCATCCGCCGCCTGGCTCGCAGGGGCGGCGTGAAGCGCATCTCTGGTCTGATCTACGAGGAGACCCGCGGGGTGCTGAAGGTGTTCCTGGAGAACGTGATCCGCGACGCGGTGACGTACACTGAGCACGCCAAGCGCAAGACTGTGACGGCCATGGACGTGGTGTACGCCCTGAAGAGGCAGGGGCGCACCCTGTACGGTTTCGGCGGTTAGGCTGCGTCGCAGCGGGCGCTGGCCTTCCCGCGGCCGTGCTTGTGGGTGGGAGAGACTAGAAAACGGCCCTTTTCAGGGCCACCACACTGTTCGGAAGTTGAAAAGTGCGAAAGAGTCTGTGTTGTTTGTTTGTTTCTTTCTTTCCGTTTGAGCGACGTGATGTGACTGGGAGGGGAGAAGGAAAGGAAACGTGTCATGTGGCTGGCTGTGTGTGGGAGCTGCTTCGTTTGTGTTTGTTATTGTGTGTCGTTGTATCGATCGCGACGGAGATGGCGGGCTGTGTGTTGTTGTGCGAGAGGCGGTGATTATTTGCTTGCGTGGTTTGGCTCTGTGTGTTTGCGGCGGCGTTGGGGTTTCCGAGGCAAGGCGTGTGGGCACAGGCGGCCGGATCAGCTGTTTCGTTCGTGTCGACGGCCGTTGCGCGCGGGAGTGGAGGGCGGTGTGTCGACACGCCTCCCTGTAACAATGGTCATTATTGCTGCCGTTGTCGTTTGGAAGGCGACTGCGACCGTGCAAAATGAATGTGTGTGTGTGTGTTTGTTGGGCCACACGGGCTGTGTGGACGACAAGATGGCGGACGTGCGCCGGCGGCGGCTGTGCTGTGAAAGTGCAAAGTTAAAACAAAACAAGGTGCGGCGAGGACGACTGAAATTTTGCTTTGGACGTAGGTTTGTGTGGTGGCCCTGAAAAAGGGCCGATTGTTGTGGGCCGGGCCGAGCCGAGCCCGGCAAAGCGCGTTGCGTGCAGGGGAGCACGCGGCGCTGCGATTGCCTTGGCCTCCTTTAGGCCTTCTTCTCGGTCTTCTTTGGCAGCAGGACGGCCTGGATGTTGGGCAGGACACCACCCTGTGCGATGGTGACGCCCGACAGGAGCTTGTTGAGCTCCTCGTCGTTGCGGATGGCAAGCTGCAGGTGGCGCGGGATGATGCGCGTCTTCTTGTTGTCGCGGGCCGCGTTTCCGGCCAGCTCGAGCACCTCAGCCGCGAGGTACTCCATGACGGCGGCGAGGTAGACGGGCGCCCCGGCGCCGACGCGCTCTGCGTAGTTTCCCTTGCGCAGGAGGCGGTGGATTCTGCCGACGGGAACTGGAGCCCAGCCCTGCTTGAGCGGGACTTTGACTTGCCCTTGACTTTGCCTCCCTTTCCGCGTCCGGACATGGCGATGGGCTAGCGACGGTGCACACGAAACGGAAACGAAAACGACCGGTGCGAGCGGCAGCGAGTCGAGCAGCGGAGTGCGTGCCGGCGCAGCCGGGGTGGGGGTGCTTTATGGGCTCGGGTGCGGCGGCCGGTTGCGCGCGCGCCCCATTGGTCGGCGGCCGCAACAGGGCGAGCTGGTAAAGGTGCGGCGGCGGCTGGCGGCGGGTGCCACTGTGTGGGGAGACGCTGACTAGAGCGGAGCGCTTGCTACTGGTGTTGCTGCTGCCGTACGTTCGTTCGAGATGCCGCCCAAGACTAGCGGGAAGGCCGCCAAGAAGGCTGGCAAGGCGCAGAAGAACATTTCGAAGGGCGACAAGAAGAAGAAGCGCAAGAGGAAGGAGAGCTAGGCCATCTACATCTACAAGGTGCTGAAGCAGGTGCACCCTGACACGGGCATCTCGTCGAAGGCGATGAGCATCATGAACAGCTTCGTGAACGACATTTTCGAGCGCATTGCGGCCGAGGCTTCTCGCCTGGCGCACTACAACAAGCGCTCGACCATCACGTCCCGCGAGATCCAGACCGCTGTGCGGCTGTTGCTGCCTGGCGAGCTGGCCAAGCACGCCGTGAGCGAGGGCACGAAGGCGGTGACCAAGTACACGAGCTCCAAGTAAGGAGGTGGCTCTGGAGTGGAAGGAAGGATGGAGAAGGCTCCTCCGTTGCGAGAGCGGCAAAAACGGCCCTTTTCAGGGCCACCAACTTGCCTTTTTGCGGGAAGGGCGGAATTGTTGTTGTTGTTGTTTGTGTGGACGGCTGTGATGTATGTGTGCATTTTGATTGTGGGTGGGGGGGGGGGCGCGTCAAAGCGTGTTGCGGGGGACGGCCACGAGGTTGGTCGCCGTGGCGTGGAATGGTGGCACGCCTCGTTGGAGTGGTTTTGACCCATTGGTGGTGGTGTGTGTGTGTTACCTGTCTGCGAGGGGGACAGTGCGATCGGCGACTTTGTGTCACCGTAACGACGGCCGTTTGCGGGTTTGTTTTTTGCACATCATACATGGCGAGGGTGAAATGTGAAATGTTTTTGTTTGGTTTTTTTTTGCCGCCCACTATTCCCTTTGCTGTACGCCGAGTTTGACAATGGTGCGACGTAACTGCAGCGTGGAGGTGTGTGAGTGACGTTGAAATTGAACGTGCCATTAAGACGCATTGTTGTTGTATTGTACTGTACGTGTACGGCGACACGCACGATGATGTACCATTCGACTCTGATTTTTGATAGCCGTGTCTGACTGATTGCGTACGACGCACGCACACCGATGTCGTCATTCAAGATGCACGCGTGTCCAGTGCAGTACAGTAAGCGCGACGCTAGACGGCGGCGGCGGCGGCGGCGGCGGCGGCGGCGGTCGTCGTTTGTTTGGCGAATGTCTGTACACGTGTTTGTCTGTGTCCATCCGGTATGTATGTGTTTGTTTGAAAGTGTTTTGTGTGTCGGTGACGTGGTCCGATCCGTCGCCCCCTGAGTAACTGTCGATCGGCGCGATAGACCGGCGTCACGCAACTGAACCGAAGTCTTGGGCACACCCGTCCATACTGTTGTACACCGTCGCGCTGAGAACGGTGACGAAAGGTTGACTTTGATCGGTCGAATGTCTGGGCAGAACGTGAGGAATGAGGCAAGAGTGCAAGGAGGGGGGGCAAAAGAGAGAGGAAGGGAAAAAGGGGAGAAACGCATTCGTAGAGACAACGGAACGTTCCCGTGTCGGAGGCGTATTGGAGCCGCACTGAAATGCGTTTAACGGCGGCGCGGCTGCAAGTGTCTGCCGTGGTGAACGTTACCTTTGACGGCTGCATTGGGCTTTGCTTTTGCTTTTGCTTTTGCTTTCGCTTTCGCTTTCGCTTTCCCGGATGTACGTAACGTTTGTTGATATGGTTGTGAGGAAGAGTGTATGACAGTGCCGTGCCGTCCATGTTCGTGTGCCCTCCCATTGTGTGTATGCTATTGTCTGTGTACTTGAATGATGTATGTAGGTGTTAGTGGACATGTTTCACCAGTGGGGGGAAATGGATCGTCGATAGTTGGCGTCACTCTGTCACGGTCGAGATGACGCACCCTCCGTACAGAAAGGTGTCGAGAAAGTGTGTGTGTGTGTGTGCGTCCGTGAATTGGCAGTGTTTGGAGGTGGGCGTGCCCTGCATGTGGCCCGGAAGGCTGTTCGTTGGCGGTAGTGTTGTGTGGACAGGGAGGGGCATGCGTAACGCTGCTGGCATGGCATTTCGGGAGATGGGAGGGGGCAAACGAGGAGCGGCGGCCAAAGAAAGGCGGGACGGGGGAGGGGCGCGGTGTGGGTGGCTTGCGCCTGTGCTCGGCGTTGTGGTTTGTGCAAAAGAGGAGGAGAAAAACAATGAGTTTGCCAGGGAGGGGAGCGGTGTTGTGTTGTGGTTGTCGTGGTGTAGCCGCAGACGCGGCTGTCAGTGAACGTGGCGAGACGGACGGATGCGCGGAGGGGCGGGGGCGGCGCATTTCGCCGGTGCCGTGCCGTGCCGTGCCGTGCCTGACAGCCGCGTGGTCGCTGTGTTGTTGGTGGCGTGGGGGCGAGGAGAGTACCGTACGGGTGTGCTTGTGCGCCGGAAATGGCACACTGCGCCTGCCCGTCTTGGAGGCTGATGGCTGTGGTGTGGAAATGGGCGCGGTGAAGTTGAAGCAGTTGAAGAACAGAAAAGAAACCAAGAAAACGGGAGGCGTGATGCGGCGGTGGTGGTGAGAGCGGGAAAAACAAAACAAACAAAAAAAAAAAACAACAAAAAAAAGAAGGAAAAACAACAAGAAACAAAAAAGAAAACAAAAAGTCTATCAATATTAGAATGTAAATGGAAATGGAAATGGACCCAGGTATAACCTCCCTGCACAAATAGCAGAGAGTCCGATGATAATAGAAATGTGCCAGAATGTTAACGTCCCTACAAAACAAACCCAACGATAATATTAATGAAAGAATGAACCGTATGTAACATTGCAACAGACATAATGAAACCTGATAAATTGTATAAGGGCAGCAGCGTTGACCTTTGGCCCTGTATTCAGAATAAAAAGAGCCAAAGATCGTCACCCCAATGAAAAAGACACTGAAACACGTATGTAACATAGCAGCGATGGCGAGACATTGTAGCATCTGTGACCAGAGAGTTTGCGCTGGACCGCGCGAGTGTTGCGAGCGGTTCTCAGTCAGTCAGTCAGTCAGTCGGTCGGTCGTTGCGAGTCTGTAGGTCTGTCT